>NC_049983.1:16752880-16753963 GCF_000003815.2 Branchiostoma floridae | reverse complement strand
AGAGATACCGGCCCACATAAAAGAAGAAAATCACCCGATTTGTTTTAGACGACGTCACATCTGTCTCAGTGCGACATAGCAACCATCTGCCTTGATCCAGTTTTATTCGCCAAGCCGTTAAGTTAAACTCTTTCGCGATATTCCCACGAAGACGATATCGACGGGATACAAGCTACACCGACGTTTATGAACCAGCAGTTCTCCCGGCTACGTACATGTGGATACCGTGGAACATGCCTTGTTTATCCGGAAAAAGAAGGTACATATTTCTTGCTGTTAGAAATTACGATCAAGCAAAATGGAACTTCAGACGTAATAACGACAATACGTAGGAAGTAGCACTCATCGCATTATAAACCTGACACGAACAGAATGGAAACTTATGATCTGTCGACTGCATCCACGTTGATATTTAGTATTGAGCATCATTGCAAAGCTTGATATACCCCATTTGTAATGTTCATATACACAATGAAGTGATGAACACCATTGATAATGTTGTAAATTGATATCAGACATGCTTCTCTCGATATTTCAGTATGTTTTCAACTCAAGATAAATTGGACACGTTTTTCATGGATACTTGTTGGGTGATTCATTCATAGCTAGCCATGAAGTGTATTCCACAACTCTACGATCATACTAGATACTGTGATAAATATCATACATGGGTAGGGCATTGAGTAAGCTTTACAAAATGTGAAATACACGACATATGTACAATACATAAAGTGGAAAATGAGATAACCCAAAGTCAAGTTTCCAAAACTTTCTCATGTTAGCATGTTAGCATTCTTAACGGGGGCCGCCCTAAGACGGTCCCCGTCGTAAGACGGTACGGATTTTTTGCTGATCTTATTATCCATAAGTACACCGTGTTTGTTGCCACTGACTATACTGATTACAAAGGTAAATAAACCAAGTCCATGCACACAGCTTTAATTTGCATTCCAAGTATACTTTAACATATTTACTTCATGTTTTTTTAAGAGCAGAATTCTAACAGTAATGTTGACAGTGCTGAATCACTGCGGTCACCGGCCTCTGCGTATTGGCGGCTTGTGGAGAAAATATTGAACACAT
>NC_049983.1:16747282-16752467 GCF_000003815.2 Branchiostoma floridae | reverse complement strand
CGAGTTTTCCTGCCAACACTGCCAACTTGTCAAGCTGCCAGACATCCACGACTGGAACATCTCACTTCTGTTTCTCGACTGGAACAACATTACAGACATCTCAGACCTGCCGTACTTGCCTGAAGTAGAACACATTCTCATGAGCCATAACCTGATCACTACCATCCACTGGCATTGGTTCAATAGCAACACACCACGATTAGTCGTCTTGGATCTGTCCTACAATCAGATCGCCCACGTTTCGGGAAAGCTGGAAGTTTCCTTGCTGTCAAATATTGTCAGCATAGATCTCAGCCACAACAGAATTTCCTCTTTTCCAGAGGAGTCATTCTCGCTCTCCACCGCAAAGTACGACGCACATGTGGACGTGACCAAAAACCCGTACCGCTGTGACAAGCAGCTGTGCTGGGTGTGGAACCAAGCACAGTGTCTTCGGAGATGTCTGGTGGGACCATGTGGCTCGGCATTCGGTACGGCACATTTCAAGCAATGTTGCTACAGCTGTCCGACTAGCTTCCTATATTTTGGCTTCTTGATGACAAGTGAGAAATCGAAGTGCGCGAGCCCAAACCATGTTGAGGGTTGGAGTTTAGGACGGGTTATGGATGACGTGTGCAACGAAACTAATGACGCCACACCTTCGGAGCACAGTTCAGCAGGCCAACCAGTGACAACAACAACAGCGACCCTTGTAGAACTCATGACAACATACAAACCGAAACCTGTTGTCCTCTTTGCTTCGTCCTCGTCCGGGACCCTGGTTACGTCAGACGGTCCCACGGCGCCGTATACATTAAAGACAAAATTGGAAGTAGAGCGAGACGGAAGCAAAACAGTTGTTGCTGTTGCCTGTGGAACTGTAGTCTTGACGCTGATAGTCCTGTCAACTTTTACAGTGTATATGAGGATAAGGCGCCGTTGAGTGCAACGTCAGCTTGCTAGAATATTATTGCACAGGGCACTGCAAGCTAGAAGCCAGCAACTCTTTCAGAGCCAAATGTACGCCGCAACCGCCTCGGGTGTATCACAGGCATTGAGAGCGGGACATCCGCTTATTCAAAACCAAATATACGGTACAGCCGCCACAGGTGTATCACAGGCATTGCGAGCGGGACATCCACTTATTCAAAACCAAATGTACGTCACAAGCCACCCGGAACAGCACAACCCACATGAAACGATTGCAAACCAGGCGGGCTATACTGCAAGTATTGAACCGTATGCAGAAGTAAGTTTGTAAAAAATCGAAGCTACCACAAGACAAGTCAGGACAGTAGTGATCAAAGTCCAAGGCGAACGGAACACACCTACTCGTATGTCAAAGATGACATGCACTCTGTAAATTAGAGACACGAGGCGAATCGCGATCAACACTATGTCAACGAGGAAGGATGAACGTATGAATCCACTCCAAACGAACTAGGCTGCACCGGTGTTGCGGAAGTAGGTTGCACACATGCGGTAGTAGGTCAATCAGATATTATTCAGGAAGCTATAGATACACATACAGGTACAGAAGCTATGACAGTGCATAATGAATGTAAAAGTGATGACACCGTTCCTCACTGCTTAATAAAGGAATAGTTTCAAACCAGTATACAGCTGAACAAGTCGGCATTACCTCTGCCATATGAGGAAACACACTCAGGACTCCCCCCAACAAGTATAAGGACCTAGCATGGATAACGATCAAGAGTATGGATGACGATTTTGTAATTTGAAGCTCAGATATGTTTTTGTAATTAAAATATTGTTGTCTTAGCTTAAAAGTTCATATAGATCTGTGCTGGTAGAAGTCATTCTAAGATATTGTTTGTATTGTTTGTATGTATGGCGTACATCGAAGGCAAATCTGTGCTCGATAACTGAGAAACCTACCATGGTGAAATAAAGCAGAAATAGATAAATGAATAGCGTTTTGTTGCTAGATGTTTTGCGTGGTTGATTTTTAGTGACTGATAGCTTGTGATGTACGTAAGGAATAAGTGGTGCGTTTGGGCCCCCTAGCAGCTTGCTCTGGAACTGCAATGACGGTTTTTAGTTATAATCGATCTTCCAAGGGGAATAACTGAACAAAGGGACGGGGGAGTTCCATATTTAGTATGCAGGTAGCTTAGGCAGAGATGGACATAATGAAGTGCAACGTATGCCAATTTTGACTTAATTTGCATTTAATGAGGAAAATACACAAAAGAAGTGTTTTCCATATTAGGACTCACATACAAGGCAGGTAGTTGGTGACACGTGGAACATTAACAGATAATGATTATGCAAATAATTCCCTAATCTGCATAACTATTGCATAAAAGCCATAATTCGTCAAAGCCGTAAATGACTGGACCGTCGACATTGTGACCTGTGTAAGTCAGTTAAAGGTGTACATAACCAATCATAGATTAAGTAGATGTGGAAGTCATTTGCATAATCGGTAAAATCGGAGGGAAATCGTTTTTTTTTCAGAAAAAAACTTTTACTTCCGTGTCAGTGTTGCAATCTCCTTGGTGTGACAAAAACAGGATGTAATTTCATTGAAAAGGACAGTCCGGAATGTCGGGTGATGTGTAATCTCCGCCCGTTGCTCACGGCATCCCGACTCATCAGCGCTGTTTATTCAATATTGAAGAGATACGGACACAAATAAAAGACATCAAGCATCCGATTTGTTTCAGACGACGCCATATCTGCCTCAGTACGACACAGCAACCATCCGGCCTCACTGATCTTCAATTCAACTGTTTCCCGAAAACGCCAGGCCGTTAAACTCTCTCGCCATATTCCCAGGAAGTAACCCGGGTGATATTGCCGGGATACCAGCTGCACCAGTCCTGCAGGTGCTTGTTAACCAGCAGCTTTCCCGGTAAGCGTACGTGTGGATACCGCAAGATCTCACTGATCCGGACAAGAAGGTACACATTAACATTTATCACACGTATCTTGATGTCAACTGTTAAGATGTATTCAAATGGGTGTAATTTTATGGCTATAATGTTATGTAAAGGGAAAATTAAAAACACTAATAACAACAGTTACTGTAGACAATGGAATTTATCGCATTAGAATCCTGACAAAAACAGTTTGGGAACTTTATGCTCTATAGACTGCATCTCCTAGCCTCCATAGCAGGCTCTCTATGGCCTTTTTTGGCTCATAGTACACTTTTGCTGGCCATTTCTTTTTGTACTGGGTCGCTGATTGCTGGCCGTTTCTGGCTGCATGGCCGGCAGTGGAGCCTGCTCTGGAGGCCAGCATCTCCGTTGTTATTCTAGTATTGTGCATCGTTGAAAAGCTTCCAAAATGATACCCCACTTGTAATATTTATGTACACAATTGAGTAATAAGCACCATTCCCACCATTGCCACGTTGTTCGTGGGTACTTTTTGGGCGAGAATATATGACACATGTGTAGGTATTGTGTAAGCTTTATAATAATATGCATTACAACACAATAGGTACAGTGGAACATGAGATATGATCATCCGAAGTTTCCAAAATGTCTTATGTTAAAATGTTAGTTTTCTTGTATGTTTTTGATATGTTTGAACCCGTTTTGCATGATACTTTTTTTATAGAAGCCATCATAACAGAGGCATATTACTTTTCAGTGACATCAGCAAGAACTGTTCAAGAGGTGTTACGTACGACTCGAATTCCTCTCATTACATATCTATCATTTTTTTTCCGTCAGCCAATCCCCAAAACCGCGAAAACACTATTTCAGGAGTTAGAGAGACTGAACCGAGACCTTACAAAACGCGTTTTTAATGAGATTATCGTATGCGAAAGGGCACCGATACACATTGTCAACAATCATAACAATAGCAAAACAAACAGTGTGTGGCTTTTACCGCCGTGGACGGCATCCCCAAGCCGCCTGTAGCTTCCACCGAGGATTTTTGTCCGTCAAGGTTGACGGATTGGTTTTAAATTTTTTCTGTCACACGCAGCAAATTTCCGTCAATTGATAAACGGACGCTGGTTAGAGCCCTGTATCTATGTGACATTCAGGGAGATTGACGTAATTTCTAGCAAACAAAACTTTCTCTGACTCTTTTCTTTCAAAGCTGTTGCTGTTATACTGGCTGACTAGCTCAGATTCAGACTTTCAAATATTCAAAATCAAAGCAAATGTTAGAGATGCGTCGTACAAAGATGTCAGATACATTCATAGTTCTTCTATGTACATATCTGGTAACCAGTGTGCTGCATGCAAATGCTTTAAGTGGAACGTATGTTCCCCTTTTTACCGAGTTTTCCTGCCAACACTGCCAACTTGTCAAGCTGCCAGACATCCACGACTGGAACATCTCACTTCTGTTTCTCGAATGGAACAACATTACAGACATCTCAGACCTGCCGTACTTGCCTGAAGTAGAACACATTCTCATGAGCCATAACCTGATCACAACCATCCACTGGCATTGGTTCAATAGCAACACACCACGATTAGTCGTCTTGGATCTGTCTTACAATCAGATCGCCCACGTTTCGGGAAAGCTGGAAGTTTCCTTGCTGTCAAATATTGTCAGCATAGATCTCAGCCACAACAGAATTTCCTCTTTTCCAGAGGAGTCATTCTCGGTCTCGACAGCAAAGTACACCGCTCATATGGCACATGTGGACGTGTCCGAAAACCCGTACTGCTGTGACAAGCAGCTGTGCTGGCTGTGGAACGAAGCACAATGTCTTCGGGAATGTTTATCTGGATCATGTCTCTTCACTTTGCATACAGCATATTTTAAGCAATGTTGCTACAGCTGCCCGAATAGCTTCATATATATTAGCTTCATGATGGCAAGCGAAATAACGAAGTGCGCCAGCCCAAAACTTGTTGAGGGTCAGAGTTTAGACCAGGTGTTGAAGGATATGTGCAACGATGATGTTGACGGCACAGCGTCAGAGCAGAGTCTGACAAGTCGACCAGGAATGAATACAACAGCGACCGTTGAAGAATTGATGACATCGTATAGTTCGAACCACAGGTCCCCTGGTGTCCCCTTTGCTTCATCTTCCTTTGGGACCAAACGAGCCACGGCGCCCTCCTCAATCAAAACTAACTTAGATGTAGAGCAGGACAACAGCAAAACAGTTGTTGCTGTTGTCTGTGGAACAGTAATCCTGATACTAGCACTCTTGCCAGTTATGCTGACATTATACATGTGGGTAAGGCGGCGTCGAGCGCAACGC
>NC_049983.1:16703424-16747182 GCF_000003815.2 Branchiostoma floridae | reverse complement strand
ACAAGTCAGAATTGTAGTGATCATGACTAAAGTCCAAGGCGTACGGAACGCACCCACATTTATGCCAGTATGGTAAAGACTACTTGCATACTGTAAGGCAGATATAGTTGATAGTGGATGCCAATTGCCATTGCCACTATGTCAACGAGGAAGGAAGGTATGAGACAATTCCAAACGAACTTGGCTGTCCTGGTGTTGAACAATGTGCGTAAGGTTTCTGGTAGGTTTATCAGACATGGCCCAGGAAGGTAGGACAGTACATGTGATAGTGATGGCACCCGGCCCGGCCTCACTGCGGAAGAAATGAGCAGTCTCAGGCCAGTACACAATTGTGCAGTACACAAAGTCGCATTACCTCTGCCATATGGGGGAAACCCAGGACTCCGCGGACCGCAACAAGTACCAGGACTAACAAAGAATGCAAACAGCGACGGCCAATGAGAAACTCTAACCAGGGGCACCTGGAAGTTCGTTCATTGAACCGGGACGGGGGACGTTACCGATTTTAGATCACCTTCGACCCATTGATCACAGCAATGTTTTAAGACGCTATCAATGCTGTTTGATTCTATCCCAACTTGATTATTATGATGTGGTGTGGGATAATTGTGGGAAAGGTTTGTCAGACAAGTTACAAAACCGTGCAGTTGGAATGAGTTGGTTTGTCATATAGGTCACGTCAGCAACGAACATCTGGCTCGTTAGCTGGAAAACTAGGTTCATGTTGCAAAATGCAAACTGTACGCATGTCTGTGTATAATCAGTTACCTGAGCTTTGACTGAACACTCATACTTATTCTATTCTGGTTAAATGAAATGACTTAATCATAGCAGAAATGTCCAATGTCAAGATAAAAGGTAGATTACACATCGTTAAGCCCTTACCCGAGAGTTCAGTTGTCGTGGCTTCTTCCTAAAAAAACACAAGGTTATTAAAAGAGACCGTTTGACGTGTTAACTAGCTGCCTCTTGTTGGATATCTCCACTGGGTCACAGGGGTGGTGACGCGTTTTCTGTTCTGTATGATCTAGCTTGATATAGCTGAATGAGTCTTTTAACAGTGCATCAAGGCAAGATGAAGGGCAAGTAAGGAAGCACTTTCCTCCCTTTCTAGCATTTAGCTGTTTTGTAAATGTAGCGTTGAATAATGCAACTTTTGGAGTTCCCCTAACTTTGGTTGAATTTGTAATTGTCTAATTGAGTAAAAAGTTGGTCACATCTGTTGTCATCCACTACTTAGGTAAAGCCACACAACCGACTAAGAGACAAAGCCCATGCACGCAGTTGGTCACATCTGTTGTCATCCAGTATATAGGTAAAGCCACTCAATCGACTAAGAAACAAAGCACATCCATGCAGCTGTTGTATGAACTACCTATGATAATCAATTAAAGCTTGATTGCATATTTGTGCCCAAGGGGCTAAATTCACAGAGGGCAATGCTTTGTCTAATGGATGTAAAATATTAAAACTTAAAACACTAAAATGCTATGTAATAATATGTACTAAACACATAATACTATTGTAAATCCATTTACTTAAAAGTTTCTTCTACGCTACAAAGGCTTATATCAGTATATCAGTAATACATTGTATGTACAAATACAGTAAAGTCAAGTAGGGATGATATTAGTAGTTGGTTACAGTATATTTACGAATAACAAAGGATGTATAAATTTTTGCATCAATTTTTGTATTGTGAGGGTTCTCATATCTTTCTTATATTAAACCCTGCTTATAATTATGACATCCAGTTTCTTGAATCTGTTCTACTTAAATATATGGCAGAGTCCACTTCTTTCTCTCTATTCATATACATATGTAGATAGAAAGATAGATAGATAGATAGATAGATAGAGGGAGAGGGAGGGAGAGAGAATAGATAGAAGTGGACTGATTAGAAGAAGTATATCACAAACTGGGTATAGTACATCTTGCATGTTTTAGGAGAGGTGAGACCTGTCAGCTGACATCTACCCACTCTCCACCACAAACATCTCATCAATGTTCAGAAAAGTGGCTATTTAAACTTTTCTTGTATGTCAGTTTGTTTATCGTCTTATTGTGATTTACTAACTCTTGCTAAAGGGAGTGACATATCAAGTGACTGTAACCTTTTCAAAATGCTACCCAAGAATCTGACGAAGGTTTGAACCACTCACACGGGGAAGGATGCCGACTCTTTGTGGTCAGTTCTTTAATCAACGTGCTCGAGGTGTGGCTGTCCTCAAACATCTCAGTTTTCCCTATCCGAGGGACGTCCCTAGCTAGGAACTCACTTTGGGATCAAACCAAGGACCCTTGACTATGGCCGTATGGGCCCAACACACTAACCATTACAACACATGATGCCACTTATTTCATACATAAGTCACACTGCTGGAGGGTCATTCTTGTGCCCTGTCCTGGAAAAACACTGTTTTGACTTGCTTTTCCAGGCTGGCGTGTACCTTCATGTGACTTGTGAGACCAGACCTGTAAGCTGACCTGTACCCACACTGATCACACATGTAGGGCTTCTCACCGGTGTGTTTAACCATGTGCTTAGCGAGGTTTCCACTCCATATGGAGCTGTAGTCACACAGGTCGCACTTGTGTGGCTTCTCTCCCGTGTGTAGCTTCATGTGGTGGGTGAGTTGGGAGTGGTGAGCCGTCTGGACACCGCACTTTTCACACATGTAACGTTTCTCACCTGTGTGCTTAGCCATGTGGGTCTTCAAGCTGTCCTTACGCGCAGTGCAAAAGTCACACTCCACACACTTGAACGACTTTTCCATGACTTGGCTACACCTGACATGCTTATCTTGCATGTGTAACTTGGACCTGACATGCTTATCTTGCGTGTGTAACTTGGTATGATTGGAGAGGTTAGACTTGGTACTTGATCTGAACCCACACACGTCACACATGTACCGTTTCTCGCCAGTGTGCTTAGTCATGTGTCTGTCCAGGTGTCCTTTCTGGTTTGCCGAATAGTCACACAGGTTACACCTGTACGGTTTCTCTGTTGTGTGTATTCTCTTGTGTCTGGAAAGGTGACACTTGTAGGCTGTCCTGAACTCGCACTCCCCACACGTATAGGGTTTCTCTCCACTGTGTTTAGCCATGTGTAAGTCTAAGTAGTTCTCCCAAGCTGTGCAAAAGTTGCACTGGTTGCACTTAAATGGCTTCTCTCCTGTGTGTATTCTCCAATGCCTGGACAAGCTGGAACTAGTTGCTGATTTGTAGCCACACTCTTCACACGTGTAGGGTTTCTCACCGGTGTGCTTTGATTTGTGCAAACTTAGGTACTCCTTCCAGGCTGTGCGAAAGTCGCACTGGTCACATTTGTATGGCTTTTCTCTCGAGTGGATTTTCTTATGTCTAGAGAGGCCAGACTTGCTTGCTGTTTCGTAGCCGCACTCTACACAAATGTAGGGTTTCTCGCCGGTGTGTTTAGCCATGTGCATGTCAAAGCACCTTAACCGAGTCGATGAATAGTCGCACTCACTACAGTTGTACGTCTTTTTATGTTTGGAGAGGTGTGACTCGTCGGACATACTGTCTGGTTCCTCTTTGGTTTGTGTCTTCAGGTGCCGAGAAAGAATGGACCTCTTTTTAGATGTTGTATATCCAACTTCTCCACATATCTTCTGTCCTTCGTCATTGTGGCTAGCTGCGTTGGTTTTCTGTGTCGCTTTTTTGCGTCGGTTTAACCGTCGATTTGTAACAGCTGCAAGCTGGCTGTCGTCACGCAATGTTTCTCCTGTATGGAATTTTTCATCTTCTGTAGGCTCCATTCTATTCTCACCATCCTCCCCACTAATGTTATGGTCTTTCTCAACGTGGTTTGCTGCGCCAGTCATCTGCTGACACATAAGAGCTCCAAACTGGCTAACGTCATGCAACGTTCCTCCTTCATGGATTTTCTCATCTCTGTGGCTCTCCGTTCCATCTCCACTCTCCTCATCCTCCTCCAACATCCTCCTGATGCTGGGTTCTTCTTCCATGTGATTTGCTGTGCCCATCATCTGCTGACACATAACAGCTCCCAAGTGGTTGTCGTTGTGCAACGTTTCTCCTACATGCATTTTTTCCTTTCTATCAAGCTCTGTTTCATCTCCATCCTCCTCCCCACTGATGTTTGGTTCTTCATCACTGTGTTCTGCTGCCCCAGGTATCTGCTGACACATAACTGCTCCAAATTGGTTGTCCTTCTGCAACACTTCTCTTTCAATGTTTTCATCTCTGCTGAGCTCTGTACTATCTCCATCCTCCTCCCCACTAATGTTGGGTTCTTCATCACTGTGTTCTGCTGCGCCAGGTATCTGCTGACACGTCAAAGCTCTGAACTGGTTACTGTCACACAACGTTTCTCCATGGATTTTTTCATCTCTGAAATCCTCACTTTTGTGTCTTGATGCCCCACCTATATTCAAATCATCCTGACCGCTTGTCATGTCAGCAGCTAGGTTGACCTTCAGCGCTTGTCTGCTGTCCTGAGGAACGTCGGTTGGAGACCCAGAGCTCGCAGACGCCATGTCAGACCTGAGTGAAAAGGGACACATAAGGTCAATTATATTACCGCAGTGATTTTGAATAAAAAATTAACCTTGTGTTACTCAGCTGCTGAGTCAGCACCAAGAGACCACGTCTAGGAAAAATAATAGATGTAAAATGAGGACAACAACTTTTAAAAAAAAACAAAGGATCAGATATTGACCATTTGATATATAACGTTAGCATTATAGAATAAAGTGACTATTATCCTTGATAAAAAAACAGGGAAAAAATGTGTTAAGATCCCTGTCAACAAACACCAGTGCACTCCCAGTGTCACAAAATTCCTGATAAATTATGCAAAATGAATGAAGAAAAATATCTATACATCATAATTTTTATGATCATGGTCATCTATAATTTAACTACAAATGCAGTAACGTTAAGTCCAATATATTGTCCCATGTAAATTTCGCAAACAGTATGCTTGCCCGGACATACCGAAACATTTCCTGTATAAATAATTGTATAACCATAGAACATTAGATTTTATATTTGATGATATGATGTGATATTCTTGTACGGAGAGAAAAAACCAACAGTATATTTGCATGCTCGCCCATGCAGCTTCGCCAATAAGTAAAAGAGTTATACAAAAGAGTGTTGCTGTGCAGTATCAGTACATTAATATTCAAGGACACTGTATTGTTTGTTTGGACCTAGCTAGACCTTCACCTAAAATCTTCCTAGTATAACGTTACGTGATATATAGTATGGATACGTTTACACCTTAATCCACAATGTACAGCAAAACCAAGAGCTAATGGGTTTCTTTGTGGTAACGTTAGCTTTAGAACAGAGTCATTACCTACCGAATTCCAAGTTAAAGCTGTTACACCACTTGTAGAAACGGCTAGAAGCCTGGAAGAAATAAACAAAGGGCATGAACGTCGGCTGCAGCTCGAGTCAAAATGGCGGATTGCAATGTTGGGCGTCTGACCTAGGGTCAAAGGATACAAAAATACACCTGATTACCCATACAAAAAAATTGTATCTCCGAACAGTACATCAGTTTAATGAACACCAATTATTTGTTCTTCTCATGGTCGGTAACGTTATAACTGTTACTAGTAAATTGCACTAGCGAGAAAAATATGACGTCAGAATCAATATTATAAATATGTGTATAGACTTATTAGGACTTTAAATGATGTAAACTAGGGCTGGGTACCGGTACAGAAAATTCAGGTCCAGGTCCGGTTCAGGTCCAAAGGATTAGGTCCAGGTCCGGACCTGAACCTGGACCTGATGCAGTATGACTCATACCAATGGTCCATTTCACAACAAAGAGATCTATTTGGTGGAGTATTAGACTTACACTAGCGTTTTAAAATCCTTCAACGCTTACTGCACCTGTACGATTGGCTGTAAAACGTGGTAGAAATTTACTATAAACTCTATTCTACTTCACTCTTGTTATTTTCTTCCACCTGCAAGCGCCGAAACGTGTGAATGCCTGATAAAATAATCTGTTAATTTTCTAATCGGTCCAACATCCGGTCCACCTAATTTTTTCAGGTCCGGTTTTTCTGGACCGATCCAATAAGAAAAACCGGTTTTGTACCGGTACACTGTACCGATACCCAGCCCTTAAATGTAAACTGTAACGTTACCTCTGTTATATATTTTGCCAGACGGTGCTTTCCCTCTTCCCTCATTGAAAAGAGGCCTCACGTTGAGCCATTTTGAGATTCTCATGAATAAATAAAGTTCAAAGTTTGCAAATTCGGGAAGAGAACATAGCCCAAGAAATCTATCTCGAGTCAATGTTTTAAACACTTCACCTGAAATAGTAACTACCGGTATACATTCTGCATTGAGCCTCTATCAGCAAAGGGAAAACGTACTAGTTTAAAAACACTGGACTGCATGCAAGCAAGGTGGTCTTTTTTAACCTCCTTGATGTAAGCATGTAACTTACTTACAGAATTTCAATTTACAGTTTCTATCTGGGAGCTGCTCCCGAGTTCTGATCCATGCAATACACGTAAACCCGGCACAACGTTTACAACTAACGTTATTGTAGTAATACAGAAGATCTACAGCTTCTCCAAGAATACAATGTACTTCTGATGTTGATAATTGATCTTGGGGCCTTTATTGTATTTTTTTTGGCACAGTACAAAATGTACATCCAGTCATGAACATATATAATTTCAAGGTAGTAATATGTTAGGACTGCAGTCTATACTAATAGACGGATTGTCATGATCAATACTTTGCTTGAAGCGGTTAAATATCATTTGGTAAAGGTATGAGGTTGTGGAACTCTAGTTTATTTATTAATTTTTTTTTGTTCAGCTGCACATACAGCAAAGCTTGCCCAACTCACTGTTAGCTACTGTTGAGGGCTTAAAACACATTCTGACACATTCTGTACAATACTCACTCACTCACTAAATAAATAAAAGATTGAACTTTACATTAACGTACATGTATTTGGGTAACACAAACTCTGCTGTCCAGGGCTGTAACTGGCCCCTCCCCACAGAGCACCAGGCCAGCTGGATGTTGGGCGGGCTGCTATAAACGAGATTTAATCAGGCTAGTCATACTTGTGTTCTGTCCTAAACCAACAGTTTTCTTTCCTACTTCAGTTCTGTTCAGCCTCTGAGAGGTGAAGAATATGATGACTAGTCACAGTTTAGTTGTTTTTCTCTTGTATGCACCTTCATGTGACTCCTGAGACCAGACCTGTAAGCTGACCTGTACCCACACTGATCACACATGTAGGGCTTCTCCCCACTGTGTTTAACCATGTGTGTAACCATGTTTGCTTTCCATGTAGTGCGATAGTCACAGAGTTCACACTTGTGTACCTCGCCCGTATGCTCTCTCATATGGTTGGAAAAACTTGAATGGTCAGCTGTCCTGAACCCACATATTTCACACATGAAACGTTTTTCACCGGTGTGTTGCGCCATGTGGTTCTTCAAGCTGTGTTTGTAAGCAGTGCAAAAGTCACACTGGTCACACTTGAAGGACTTTTCTCTAGGCTTTCTACTTTTTCTAGGCTTTTCCGTGCTTGGGTCACGCGTGTGTATACAGGCAATGTGATTCTTCAAGGTGTCTCTCCGTGGAGAGGCATAGTCGCAATGGTCACACTTGAAGAACTTTTGTCCATTCCTATACTCTACTCCGCTCTCTTCTTTTCTGTGCGATTTCCACACATGACTGGATAGAACAGCCCTGTTATTTGTACTGAACCCACACCTTCCGCACATGTACTGGTAAGTTTTCTTCTGAGTGTGTTTAGCCTTGATGTGTCTGTCTAAATGTGCTTTCTGGTATGCTGCATAGTCACACTGGTCACAGCTGTACTGTTTGTTTCCATGAGTTTTCATATGTTTGTACAAGTGAGCTTGATAAGCCGTCCTAAACCCGCACACCCCGCACACGTTACGCTTGTCACCGGCGTGGTTAGCCTTGTGTGAATCTATGCACACCTTCCAAGCTGTGCAAAAGTTGCACTGGTCACATTTGTACGGCTTTTCTCCTGAGTGAGTTGTCTTATGACTTGATAGCCTGGCACTAGTTGTTGTTCTGTATCCACACTCTTCACACATGAATTTTTTCTCACCGGTGTGTTTGTTAGCCATGTGTATATCTAAGGATGACTTCCAAACTGTGCAAAAGTTGCACTTGTCGCACTTATAAGGCTTCTCGCTAGAGTGTATTTTCATGTGTCGCAACATTTTGGAATAACATGTATATTTGTATCCACACTCTCCACACACTCCTGACGCTTCTTGGTCAAACTTGTACGGCGTCTCCCTTGTGTGTATTTTCCTATGTCTGATGAGGTTGTACTTAGTTGTTGTTCTGTATTTACATTTCCTACACTTAAAGGGCTTCTCACCGGTGTGTTTAGCCATATGTTCATCTAATGAATGCTTCATAGGTGTGCAAAAGGAACATTGGGGACACTTGTATGGCTTGGTATGTCCGGAGGGGTCTGACTTGTCAGGTATCTCGTGCGTGTGTTTCTCTCCTGCATGTGTCTCCATGTGTTGTGAGAGCATGGACCCCGACGATGCCTTGTATCCACACTCCCCACAGATGTTGGGTTCTTCCTTGATGTGGTTTGCTGCGTTGCTTATCTGCTGACACATGACAGCTCCAAGCTGGTCATCATCATTCAACTTTTCTTCTGTATGGATTTTTTCAGCTCCGCTAAGCTCCATTCTTTCTGTACCCTCCTTCCCAGAAATGTTGTGGTCTTTGTCAATGTGGTTTGCTGTGCCAGTTACCTGCTGGCACATACCAGCTCCAAACTGGTTGTTGTCACGCAACGTTTGTCCTGTATTGATGCTTTCATCACCGTTGAGCTCGCTTACATCTTCTTCTTTGACGTTAATGTAGGATTCCACAGTGTTGTCTCTTGTCGCATCCTCTACTTTGAATTTATCCTGACAGCTTGCCATGTCAGCAGTTTGGTTGCCTTTTAGCAGTTGTTTGTTGTCCTGAGGAACGTCTGTTGGAGACCCACTGAAGGATGCCATGTTAGGTCTGCAGAGAAAAGGGATGTGCAATGTAATATAATAAAAATAATGTAATAACAGTTATATAATAACAATAGTAACGAGTTCGACATCGTATTGTAGCAGTGTCAGTTGTCTGAAAACTGTTGCGTTTTGACTAATGATATTTGTATAACTTGGGTTCTTCAGCAGTATTGATGAAGACAAACATGCCTCATTTCTGCATAAAGAGACAATCAAAAATTGAAGTTACAGCACATCCGAAGTTACACCACCCCCCTTCTATAGATAACGTTTAATAGTAACGAATTTATATCTCCCAGCTGTCGCCAGAGGCCGATTCGAGCCTTGTCACATACACTCTTTGTCTAGCGGTAACGTTACCAAATTTAAATACAACCTGGTTTGTTCTAGGAAAGTCACAAAAGGTTGCAACCTACCGGTTTCAAGCTAAAGCTGTTGCATTGCTGAAGAATCGGTCTAGAAATCCAGAAGAACTGTCTGGACGTGGACCATTTGACCAAAAACGACAGCTGGACAATGATGGCAAATGGTAATGCCGGGTGTCAGAAATAGGGTCAAAGGGAAGACCATTAAACTCACCTGATTACCAACATGATTCGCCTCCGAACAGCACATCGGTTTAATGAACACGAATATTTTGGTTGTTCTCGTGCTCAATCTTAGTTTGAATTGCACTAAGAGCGAAGACGTGACGCCAATATCAACACTAGAAACTTAAAAACTTCGGAAGAGAACTTAAACTTTCCATACACAGCCCGCCTGTACAATGTTCAAGGACCGTACAGCGACGCCACCTACCAGTATGTACACGAACTGCATTTACTACGAACCGGAAGCAAACGTACCACGAACGTCGGAAAGAAGGTCAGCAACATGGCGGACGAAAAGAAAGCTGTGTCGTTCGGTTTCTCCAAGAAGATAGAGACCAAAGTGAAGCAGAAATCAGCTCTAGATGACGGGAAGTCGAACGTGAAGGAGGAGACTGACTTCGTGGTGTCTCTCGAGGGAAAATCTGTGAAAAGGTGAGAGAAGAAATGCGGTAAAAGTAAGCTCTTTGTTAGACAAGGGGGAGGGGGGCAACCGGCTTAGCTGCAAATGATTTTCAACTAAAATATGATAGAAACCCATACAGGGCGAGGAGAAAAATATCGACACTATGACTCCATTGTGACATGAAATACAAATGGAGGAACAAAGAATTGTTATTTGTTTAAAAGGGTCACAGAAAGACGAGCACAAAAGTGACATATACATCTGCGCGGATTATAAACTAAACAGTTGTCCAATACTGGGGATACCAAAATATAACAGCAGAAAGACAAAAATGTCCTCTCCTTCTTACTTCATGTTCTCACCATATTTGAATCCTTGTGTCGTGATCTTACATTTAATGCAGTTACAGCATATGCTGGAGTGGATATACTGTATTCCTTAAGTTTTGATCCTTACTCACTCTGGAAAGGACCCCTGCTAAGTTAGCAGTAACGTTACTCTCTCCGATAATATATTGTGGGTCAACTACGAGAAATTTCTTTAACATCCTGTCTGAGCAACATTAATGTTCCTCAAGGGGGTATGTCTCGGGATCGAACCCCGGGAGTGGTTTTAAGTTCGCGGTAGCATTATAGTCTGTAGTCACTTACTGTAATGGAAAAATGTTTGCGGTGGTTTGGCCACTGCGAAAACCGCAAACATAAAACCACCACAAACATTGCTGCACTTACACTGTTACAGTATTCTGATCATGAATGAGCTGTTTTCTGTGTCAAGCGTCAAAAACACTACAACTCATGTTCACAAATGTAATGTCTGAATATTTCTTCTATACATCATGTATCTATACTCAACTAACCTTTTAACATCTCACATTTTCAGTTTGAAACCCAAAGATGAGCCCAAAGAGCTGATCATCCCCCTTATAAGGGAGAACCAGTGGAATGTACCATCAACTGACAGGGATGGGCAGGATGGGGTGAAAAAGTCCAGTCTGGCAGAGAAACTTGAGCAGAAGATGGCCAAGACGGACCGGTCCACTGAGGTGGAGGGGAGAGACGATGATGTCAGCAGGGCAGCAAGGGAGGTCATGGAAGGTCGGTGACCCACTTGACACTATATGGACCATTACAAATTGCATTTGCAGTTGATCTGCAGTGGTCAAAATATTTTTTCCAGTGTTCTACAATATTGCAGAATCATGAATGGCAAAATTTTGTTTTGCAATTTGGAAATATTTTATGCAAATACACAAACCTCCATACATCCTCCTCAACCTAATGATTGATGCCTTGGTATTTCGAACACTGATTTCTATTGTTTGCACCTCAGATGCGGCCAGGTCCATGGGTAAATGGGAGGACAGGGGCAACGACCGGAAGTACGATGACCTCACGGTGCCCCTGATGTCGCTCAACAAGGCTCCGGAGGGGTTCGAGACCGACAGCAAACTGGACGTGTCAATCAGACCTGACGAGGTCAGCAACCTTTCATTTGTTAAACCCTCCAATTAGGAAGCTTTGTTCTGATTTGTCATGGCACTAAAAGAAATACATGTAGATGTATTAGTATCACTATTAGACACAGCTTAAAATTTGCTTTGATATTTTCTGTGGTGATATTTTATATTTTTGTATAGCCGGTAACTGTACAACTACAAGTCTGGTGTGTTATCCCATGAGTGATCTACAAGCAGATCTTGCAGTGGCACAAGATAGTTTCATAAGCTGGGGAAGGAGTGTAGCCAGCAAAGGAGTTTCATGGTGGCCAATGAAGCTCCTTTGCTAGTTTAACGCCTTCCCATGCTTATGATACTATCTTGTGCCACCGAAAGATCTGCTTGGAGGTAATCCTTTGAGACTTTTCATTGGTTATGTGATACAAACATGTCAGACATCTTTTCTTCTCTCTCCAGGCCAGTCTGGATGACTATGAGGCGATGCCTGTGGAGGCCTTCGGGATGGCTGCACTACGGGGGATGGGGTGGACACCAGAGGAGGGGATAGGGAGAACATTCAAACAGTAAGTACAGTTAGAACAAGTTTTTCTATCATTTTCCTTTACATCCATACATCCAGCAAAACATAACTTTGGCAGCAAGACTACCAGTATATGCAGTAGCTCGCGTTACCCAGCTTCTGGACTTAAAAGTTTTGAGTTCCAATGTTGACTGCGTAGTTCACTTGGCATGCACATTACTTCCCTGGAAAGGGCCCCAGTCCTCAAGATGGGACGTTGAGGTCGTGGGTTCAATACCTGGCATTCCTGGCTAGACATTGTTCCTTGGGAAAGGCTCTTTATAGAACTTCCCTCACTCCACCCAGGTGTAAAAATGGGTATCTGACTTGAGTTATAGAGTTAAAAGTCCGTGGAAGGGGAAGGATAGGCTCTGATTTCCAGTACTATGCCCTGGACACAGTTGTTCTGTAACATTTCTTTAGATGTGTAAGAGAAACAGTCAGATAGACAGACAAACAGACAAGCCAAGAACAGTTTTGAAACACTCACGGACAGCCTCAAAAAGGCTTTGAGACTGCCCCTACTTTTTTTAAAGATGCAGCTTGTAAAAAAAAAAACTGCTGTTTTTTCGTAGACATGTGGACCCCCTGCAGCTCCAGGTGCGGCCCAAGGGCCTGGGTCTCGGCGCCGTCGTGAGACCCACGGAGGACAAGAACCAGCGACCGCTGAAACCCGGCGAGACTCGGAAGGAGGAGGACACCAGGGGGCTGGTGCCGGGAGCACACGTGCTGATACTGGCGGGGCCACACAGGGACATGTATGGCAAGGTAGGAACACACAAACACACACACATACACACATGTACTGATACTGGCAGGGCCACACATGGACATGTATGGCAAGGTAGGAACACACAAATACACATACATATACACACACATACACACATGTGCTGATACTGGCAGGGCCACACAGGGACATGTATGGCAAGTCTGTGATTACACAAACACACATACAAATGTACATACACACATACATACATAGCACACACGCAATTCACAAATGCAGAAATCAAACAGCAGATTTCAAGCAAGCAAAACCTATCACAGAGACCAGAATGGGAAAAGAATAGGATTCCAATAAAATTACGGCACCATGGGAAACATTTGTGTTCTCTGAACATGGCATTATTTGATTCAGAATCAGATTCAGAAAAATGGTTAGCATATTTTAATGTTTTCATCCCATTCCTTATATAGGTGGAAAGTCTGAATGGGGAGACGGCCCGGGCTGTGGTGTCCCTCGCCTTGGGTGGTCAGACACTGGACATCAGCGAGAATGCCCTGCAAGTGGTCAGCAAGGAGGAATACAAGAAAAATAGCCACAAAATCAGTGAGTCACTATATGTTGTATCATATCTACATGTATACATATACATGTTTATTATCATTTTTTGTAATTTTCATTAATGTTTTTGTTATCACACTTTGAAACTGTCAAAGATGCTGTATTTAAAGGGCTAAGATGATTTTATGAGGACTCTATTTTCAAGAGTGGAAAGGAGGTACATATATTGTGATTGTTCCACAAACATTTCATGATTTATAGTATCTAATAGAGTGAACTGAACTGAACTGAACTGAATAGAGTGCTTTCTTAAAAGAAAAGTTTTTAAGGTATTATTTGCAAGCTGTGATTATCTTGATCAAGGGTTATTTTGTGCCTGGTTAAACTGTTGTATTATTTTTGTTTTCGCAATAGAAGAGAAAGAAGTTAATGGGAACTCATCCAGAGAAAAAGAGAGAAAGAAAGAGAGACACAGGGATAGAGAAGACGAAGACCGACATCACAGAGAGAAGGGCAGAAGAAAAGAAGATAGGAAAGATGACAGAAGGAAAGACAGAGACGACAGAAGAGATAGAGAAAAGGAATCAGACAGAAAAAGAAAACATGATGATGATCACTACAGGTAATTTTCTTCACAATTTGTGTTGCTGCTTTGAACAGTAATTTGCTAATGTCAATATTGTCTGCATAATATAGAAATGATAATATGAGAAGTCTAGATTTTGTTTTACTGAATTGTTTCACTTATGCCTCTTGCAGAGAAAGTAAGTCCAAGAGCAAAAGAAAAGAGGATGACTATGAATCTGTTTCCAGTAAGGAGCACAGAAGCTCCCCCTGTCAGAGTAGACCGGTACAGCAGGCCTGTTGGATGAGACCACAGCTCAGAGTCCGTGTTATTGATAAACACTACAAGAATGGCAAATATTACAACGCAAAGGTAGGATACTTTGTATCAACATGTAGTCGGTTAATGGACTGGAACTTTTATCCTTGATGACTTAAATTAAGTACCATATTTTCCTTCTTTGATACACTGATAATTCATTTATTTTCATGGGGACATTATGTCACAGTAAGGGGGCAGAAGGTATTTGTAGAGTTTTTAATTTGCAGTTGAATCACACCTGTTACTAAGTCTTAATACAATGGAAACACATGTTTGCAGTGTCATGATTTTGGAGTGGAGTTCCCACAAAAACCTGCAAATAGTTCTAATGATTGGTATTTTTGGCATTTTTAAAAATCTTTTTGTAGCATGTGCAAGTAATTTCAAAGTTGCTTACTAATTAAAAGAAATAACAATGAATAATTCATATAGCTGTTTGTTGTATTTTTGATTGACAAGTCTTAACATTAACTTTTACTTATTAATAATCAAATGCTAAAACTGCATGTATTGATTGAGAGTATTTTTCTACATATCCAGGTGGCCATAGATGATGTAACAGATGCAGAAACCTGTACATGTGTGACTGAGGATGGGAGAGTTATAGACGGTAAAGCTGTTTCTCTACTTCTGAGCTTAGAAATCAATCAAATAGAAACCAAAACGGATGTGTAGTATTCTGTTGGAAAGCATGACTTGAATAATGAATATCAGTATTGATCCTGAAGAAGATGACAGTGGTCATTGAAAATTTGATCTGTGTACACCCTTGTGTTTGAAGAAAGTTTAGCATGGCATTATGATTACTACCAACACAGATGAGCTTCCATGATAAAACTGAAGCTAGTTTACTTGACAGTTGAGTAATGACTTCTTTCTTTGCTTGCAGGTGTAAAACAGCCCATGTTGGAAACTGTTATCCCAAAGACTGAACCAGGGTACATCCTAGTGGTGGGGGGGAAGTATAAAGGACAGGTAAGCATTACTAATGGCAAGGGAGCATTTCAGAGAAGGTTTCTATTCAATGAGATAAAGTCAAACATTTTGGAAAATAACTTGTCACCTAATAAAATGTTTTGTTGGGCATTTCAGAGAAGGTTTCCATTCAATTACATGTAGATAAAGTCAAACATATTGGAAAGTAACTTGTCAGCTAATAAAAAGTTTTTCTTGTTCCTCTATTGATTGGTTGTTACTAGTACCAAATATGTAATACATTTCTGCAACATTTTTGACACAACCAGTTACAACCATAAAATTTCAATTTAAAAGTTGTGTTAAACTTTTCATAAAATATAAATATGTTACATTCAATGATACTGTAAATTGATCTAAGTTTGCAGGGAGGAGGGAAAGAGCAACATTTGTGATATTCTAGGTTTGCGGTTAAAACAATATTATCAACACAATGCAAGACAAATCACCTCTCACTACAAAAAATATGAACATAAAACCACTTTAAACATTTCAGGATTTAGACTAACAACTTTTGAAATCTTTGTCTTCGTCTACAGAAAGCTGAAATTATAGGGAAGGACAAGAAGAACTGCATAGCTACAGTCCAGTTCCTGCCGGACAGAGAAAAAACAGTGAAAGTCAGCTACGATGACATCTGTCAATATCTGGGAGACGTGGAGACTTACTGAGACATAAACCTGGTGTCAAACTGTCAACAACTTTGGACTGAATTTGTTTATTGTCAGAAGCTTGGAAAATCTCAATATCACCAAAGAGTTGTCCATATTTTTGCCTGAAAACCTACTGTTACATTTGACGAAGCTTGTTGACCACTGATCCCCAAAAACTGTGCAGTGATCGAGAGGAGACCAATACTATTGTTGCGGAAAATGTCCTTTAGAGCTTGCAGGTTTGTCAAGCAAGCCAATTTACCAGCTGTGCGACACTGACTCAATGTCATGAATTGTTTTCCCAAAATGCTATCTCAGCAGTGAGGTTTGGAATGTTGTATGGCTTATTTTGTGTTTGACTTTGTATCCGATTGGTAATAATATTGCAGAAACTGTGGCAGTTTATCTAAACAAAAAAGTTGTGATTACTTCGAATTAATTCCTCCATTCTTTTGTTTTTGTGCTGATACCCATAAGTTTGTATTTTTTGCTATGTATAGGTTTATATTCTTTGAACTGAACCCTTGATATTCTCAGAAATAAACTGTGAAGTATTTATCCAGGACTGTAGGTATATTTCTTCATTGATTTTGCTTATACATTTTGTACATGTACATGTATCATGAAAAACAGTATGGTATTTCAAATCAGTGGCTTTGTCCCTTGCCTTGGTGCCTGCACAACTACTAGTATCTGGCCAAGTTGTAGTAGACACCTGTAGGCATTGCCTTATACACCCAAAATGTGGGAAGAGTTTTAACTATTTACTAACATTTGTACCTTTGATTATAATACTGTAAATGCCGAAACCTTTGCGGTGGTTAAATGTTCGCGATTTTCACAATGGCCGCTTCACCACAAACTTAAAACCAGTGGAACATTTTTCCATGGCATGGTGCTATTGTGAACTTAAAACCACAGTGAAAAGTTCTTTTTCCCGCTGCAGCGAACTTAAATACATTTACAGTAGCTCTGTGCATTAAGGTTAAATTTTTGTCACATTTGATATTTGTTTTCCAAGTGTCAATACTTCATAGCTGATAAACTTGATACAGCTTGTCTACCACGATGTTCACTGTTTGGATTTCGATAAGTACCATTAGAGTCTTAAACAGAACCTTTTTAAAACAAAGTATTTTAAAAAATGTACCTTTCTCCTGCTCTTCTAGAGAATAAATGAAAATTAATTAATAAACTTAGTTTGCTTTTGTACTAAAGTCCCTCCGGTTTGGATAAAAATTTCAAATAATCTTTAAAGACATTATTACTTGATAGCTGTGCAAAGCCTTACACAGTTAAATTCTTGAGCGTTTAGAAACATCAATGTTCACTGGTAATCGATGTACAAACATGAATACAATAGAAATGCATAGATACAGAGGGTAGATCGCATACCAATTTTTCAAAGGGATCTCTCGCGTAACTCAAAATCACCTTTGTACAATCATTGTTTGAACAGCGAAAGTTTTCATACTTTACATTGTCCCACTATCGGCATATGTGTGTAAATCTTTGCCAGCATAGCTGCTTAAGAGAGCAAACAGACCGCGGACGTTGGTCTTTGCTGTTTGCCCAAATCCACTGCCGTCCCCAACTACAAACAGACACGTACTTCAGCGCGCACTCCACCAATAGGGTCGGCTGCACCTGTTACAGGTCGGGGCTGCGCGCTCTTACAGACCGAGTTCCGGGATGTGGTCCCGGGCATTCTGGCACAAATCCGGGTAGGACTTACAAAACGGTTCGGCCGTGGACGTTGCGTCAGAGTTTCGACACTTGCTTGTCCAGTTTTTTTGTTGAGGACAGACACTTTTTCGGCCTATGTTATTTCATTTCATCGTTTCTTCACATGCAAGACAGCAGGGTACAACTTCTGTCAAGTTTTAGCGTAAACACTATCTGTAAAAGGACTTGTGTCAGTGTTACGGACGACTTCACTCCGTTCTGCTGTTTGGACTTCTAAGATTCGTTTGACAATCTAGGAGACCCGGAAGTTTACTTAGGACTGTCGCACCTCAAGCAAGACTTGTTACCGGTCAGAACGCGACGCATGCTTAGATTCCTTAGCTGTGGAAAAATTCTGTTTGCTTGGGCGATTATCAGAAGGCTGCCTGTATTGTAGATTTTGCCCGCGGGGTGACGGAGTCCTCTGTTATCGCTCGAGCCGCTGAAAAGATCCGTCCACACCGACATCGATCGTCTACGACTCCTGTCAACCAACCTGTTGGACGACGTGTCAAAACAAAATGGCGGCGCCCGCTGTGTTTTGGACGATAATCTTTGCCACTCTGTTGGCCTCGTCACAACAACAACAACCCCGAAGAGTAGGCACGACAGCCTCGCGACAAATGTCCATGGTCGTGGACAAGAAATCCCTAACAGAACAGGACTTCGTGCGAGTGTTGAACGCGCCGGAGTTTTTCACCGCCACCCCGGACCTACAGGTACCAGTCGAATACCGCTGTAGCAAGGACCGAATCCTCGGTCTGGACGTACGGGCAAGCTCGCTCGTGCGAAACAACGTAGACATCTTCAAATTCAGGTGGCAATGCGAAAAGACTTCGGGGCAACACAAAGTCCGAACGGTAAGCGTGAAGCTCCCAGACACCGTGCTTTACAGAGAAGACCGCCTGGTTCGGAGAGCCGTTTTTGTGACTTCGATGGAGCTGCGGGTCTGGCTTATAGACAAGTCGCTGTGGACTCAGTACAAAATGAACCATTACGTTAGATCATTGGCTAAAGTCAGCTACCCTATGAAGTCCGTCCCCCCTTACTCCAGACCCCCGAAAGACCACAAACTATGCTGGAGATGGGACGTTGACATTATTGACAGGTTTGCAGACAACTTTAAGTACGCGAACTGTTCGCTGGAACCCGAAGTGGTCGACTTCTTCACCTTTCCCGTGGCTTTCGGCGGGCACAAACGCGGGGTGGTCAAGGAACTGCCCAAGTTTAAGGACCTTACTCTGAGGAAACGCATGGGAGAAATCGCCACAAGGCCGAGGTAAGTGTCTACCAACTTTAGCCAACGGAATAGAATACTTTATATAACGATATCTATAAAACTATGGTGATATTTATTTACAGACGGCAGTTTTAGCAATGCTCGACTCCAACGCCGCACGAAATTAAATGATTTATATGATTTTTAGATTTGTTTTGTGACTTTTTGGATGATCATTTAACATTACACAAAAAATCAATTTTTTCTCAAATAATACATTGAAAGGAAAACAATATGAGTGACCTATATTACACTTGCAGTAAAAAAGAACTACGTCACTCATGACAATTTGTGTCGTGTTCTTATGTCACAGTTTGTGATACATTACTGAGGACATTTTGCCGTTAAAGTCTTGAAGTATACATATTTCGCGCATATTACGCAAGAGTTACCAAAAGGCCTCAGATTTTAACCACAGGCCTACTTTTGCAGCCCACTCCACTCTTAGTGATTTAGTATATTTGTTCAGCCCGTGACGTTAGGTGCGTTCCTTTGAACCGGATGAGATGAGTTGATAATGAGCCATGCCTCAGTAACCACGCACAACAAACCATGCGTGGCCTCTGTCACACACTTGTAATATCGCACGACATATATACGACACTTATTGCTACATTTGTATGATAATCGTAGATGTGTCTTACTCAATTTTGCTGCATTGTGATGGTTAAACAAGTTGTTGATGACACATGCCTCAGAAACCATGCGCAACCAACCATCTATGACCATTCGTGCCCTGTCACACACGCACGTGTACGTCACACGACTGCAGCTGCAGGGTTCCGACATTCATAGGACAATCGTGGGGTTGTACAAAATTCTGTTTTCCCGTAACTGAAAAGGTTTTTGTATATCACTGTTCGCCGTCGTTTCTGTCATCCCTCCCCCTCTCTCTCTATATATATATGTATACACCTACTCTGTCTGTCTGTCTATCTCTCTCTCTCTCTCTCTCTCTACGACGTCGCTACGACTTTCAGGGCGACAAATTTGAATGACTTGGCTAACTACCTTCGCATAGAGACCACTTTCACACACGTAACTACAGTCGTGTCTTTGCTGTGGTTTCCAATATTACCTACGTACAGTACATGTTTGCACCCACGTAAATTCACCCTTTGTATGAACAGTGGCCTGTCAGGACTGGTAAAACTTTAACCTCGAAGTCAGGAGACTATAGATAAACTTTGATTGCATTCATTGACGTAACTCCAATCTGAAGTTTGTCTTTTTAAAGTCGTATACCTTACGGGACCGCCCCACTAAACTAATATCGTCCACTGATTTACAAAAGGTTGAGATGTTTGATATTGTATAACCTAGAACTTTTGCCAACTATTAATTCTATCGGGAAACGTGAACAATGTAACTGTTGATTTACAAGATTATTTATAATTAGGAGAGCTAATGATAAATGGACTCTAATTGGCGTGTGTCGTAAAAATTCTAACCGCCTACGCTGAGTGGAAACAATGAATATAAATTATTCTAAGTCATGTATATGAGGGAACATTATTTTCTCCATGTAAATAATATGCTATATATACAAAATTCTATCTGTATTTTCATTTGTGCCCTGAACCTGGCGCCAGAATGTGCTAATTTTTTTTATCATATTCATCATATTGATCAGGAATTTGTACCAAATGAATAATGTTAAGTCATACACCTTGCTATAAACAATATTTCTCCTGTAGTGTTTGATTAGGAATGGCTTGTGTAAGTTGTCTCTACAGCTCCGAAACGGATCGATATAGTAGGGAGACTGCATTGTGACAAAAAACAGCAAATGGCCCGGCAAAACCCGGATATACCGCCTTAGTGCGTGGGGAAAGTCGCAAATATTGGGTGACAGTTACAGTCAACATTTATTCTCAGGGCTTCATAGTAATAGGCAACTAACCTTCGATATTAGTGCTGCATCTGTTCTAGTGTCTATTGGTAATACAGCCTTCAGTGGATGTCCATTAATACTTAAATTGCATTGAAAAGTAGTCTAAATATAGTAAGTAATTCAGAATTTGAATGAAGCGAAATAGAAATCTGCGATCTGTTCCCCCTTTCCTAGTATTCCAAGTTTTTGTTGTTTAATTTTACTCTCCTACAAGACGACATGTGGCCACGACCCAATGTGTACGATAATGTGTACCGCGCGGTATTTGGTACCGCTACGTTACTATGTTGTTTGCCGTACCGTTTCAGATGGACGTTGAGTGTGTGGGTCTACCTGCAGAAGTACTGCAGTATGAACCTGTGCGGCATCTACCACAAGGCGGCCGTAGACGATAATGGGTCGCACGCTTATTGGTACCGCTACGTTACCATGTTGGTTGTCTTACCGTTTCAGATGGACGTTGAGTGTGTGGGTGTACCTGCAGAAGTACTGCAGTATGAACCTGTGCGGCATCTACCACAAGGCGGCCGTAGACGATAATGGGTCGCACGCTTATTGGTACCGCTACGTTACCATGTTGTTTGCCGTACCGTTTCAGATGGACGTTGAGTGTGTGGGTGTACCTGCAGAAGTACTGCAGTATGAACCTGTGCGGGATCTACCACAAGGCGGCTGTGGACGACTTCTACCTCACTCCGGTTCTCTTCGTCACCGACACCGGACACCTGTTTGTGCAGGTTTGTACAAAGTCACTGAATATGGAACTTCATATTTCCTCCTGCATGTGCGTTGGAGCGAAAGACAGTGCGGATAATACTGAAAATGCCTTTAAGTTCGCGGGGATTTAATTTCGCGGTAATGGGAAAAGGGACTTTTCGCGGTGGATTTAAGTTCGCGGTAACACCATACACTGCAGTCTAATACCATAATAGAAAAATTTTCGCGGTGGTTTTAAGTTCGCGGTGAAGTGGTCACCGCGTCACCGCGGAAACCGCGAACATTAATCCACCGCGAACATTTCTGCATTTACTAGATCAATGGTTAAGGCCATTAACGTATCTGTATCTATATAGCCGGTATATAGACACACCAGCACTTGTCTAGACCATACTTTGTCATATCCAATTACTAGTATGTTTTTTCGCATTTGTCAGCGGTCTTAAACTTGGACATATTACCCACAACGCATTTATATTTTGCTTCGTATTCGCAGTAGGAACCATGGACCATATTAACCACCATGTTTTTTATCCTAAGGTCTCGCCTTTAAAGTATGTCTCTGACGTAGGTTGACTTCTCTGCCGAATGATTAAACTTTTATTAATGTTTACATTTTGTCTTTGATCTAACGCAGGTATCAATGGTTCCGCAACAGCTGCACGCGGTGCTGTCAGTTTTCAAACTCCCCCTCCACCAATGGTTTCGCCTTGATTTCACCCTGGACGGCAGCTACTTCAACAGCACGGTGACTTACGGACCGAACCTGACCAAACAGTACTTCATGGAGGACCGCTTCCCGAGAACCGTCTACTTCGACGACTTCAGCGGCCGCCATGTTTTCGGCGGGACGGACGTCGGTCTGCAGGCCATCAAGGGCTTCATGGCTCACGCGAGAATTTACCGAACTCACGTGGTTCAGCATGACGTCATACCCATCCCTCCCGCAAGCGACGCCATGTTTGCAATCGAGTTGCCACAGGAGTACAAGAACTGTGAGGGATTCAAGGCATACACAAACGTGAAGCTACGGCATTACAAGATTCTGAAAGAAGACGTTTTGAGAAGGAGAGTCTGTTTAAGTTTCTATGCAGAGAAGATGAAGAAGTATCGCCGTGGATATGTTGACCCTGAAACGGTCTGCCCCGTCTATGCCGGTCCCGCCAGTCAGGAATATGTGACGACGAACGCGCTCATTAGAAAACAAGTTGCAAAGTATGCTCGCATCTACAGTCTTCACGATAAGGACTTGTCTGATCATCTATACCAGAAAGCCATCGATACCGTTGACGTGGAGGGACTGAGAGGGGTCGTGAGTTCTATCCCCATGCTGCGGCAGTCTGCGTGCCTGCGAGGAGGGAAGGCGGCGTACCTGTTGTCAGTGCTGTACACCACTGGCGCCGGCGTCAAGGCCGACCAGGTCCGGGCCTGGAGGTACGGCCTCCTCGCCGCCCAGCTCAGCGGCAAGCTCGGCCTGATGTCGCTCGCGCACAAGCACCACTTCGGGTACGACGGCTACCCGATCGACGACGACATCGCCTACATCTACTACAAGAACATCGCCGACCAGACGCAGAAGGATCGCGACGAGCACGTCGAAGACGACGTCTTCACCGAGACCATCCGCCTCACCGACACCAACGCCCTGAAGGAGATCACCAACGAAAATGACGACCTCTTCCTGTGGCTGAAATTCCAGGCTAAGAAGGGAGTTACCGACGCCCAGGCCGCCATGGCGCGGATGCTTTTCTGGGGACAGCAGGGCATTAAGCGAAACCTTCAGGCCGCCTTCCGTTACTACGAAATGCACGCGCAGCAAGAACCGAAGAACCCAGAGGCTCTGTACGACTATGGCATCATCATGTTGAAGGGACAAGGTACGGAGAAGAACGTGAAGAAAGCCATGAGCACCTTGAACAAGTCCGCAGAGCTAGGCAGTCCCGCCGCCATCAACGCCCTGGGGTGGTACGCGCTCAACCACGAGGGGAACGCCACCAAAGCGGCCCACTACTTCCACCAGGCCGACCGGAAGGGAAACCACGATGCCGCACACAACCTCGGTCATCTGTACTGGTCCGGGGGCTACCCTGGCCTGAAGAAACCCGACAGGGGGAAAGCGTTCGAGTGTTACTGGCGGGCTGCGCAGAGGGGGCACATCGAGGGATCCATCCAGGCCGCCATGATGTTTTATAACGGGTACGGTCTGCAAGAGAGAAACGCGTATAACGGCGCCATCTGGGCCAGGTTCATCGCTGAAATGAGTCCCGAGCTCGGCAAAACTTTGCGTAACGGCCTGCTGGCGTTTCGGCAAAAGAACTGGTCCAAATCGCTGCTCTTCTACCTTCTCGCTGCGGAGGCGGGTTTGGAGCAAGGGGAATTCAATATGGCGTACCTCTGCGAAGAAAATCCCGAGGGACTAGCCGAAAATTTCATCGAGAAGGACTGCAAGTGGAAATACTACAACCTGTCCACGCTAGCAGAGTGGCCAAGCTCGTACGCGCAAATCAAGATGGGCGATTTTCATTGGTACGGATGCGGTGGCAAACGCGACGTGTCGTCCGCCGTAAAAATGTACGCGAAGGCAGCGGTACAACAAGACCCCCAGGGGCTGTACAATCTTGCTTACCTCGTTGGAGAGGGGGTAGAAATCGAAAACATGACACTTCTAAAAATAGGTATAGATCCAGTACACAAGACAAGCAACGTCTCTCTTATGTCGGAATTCTACAGTCGCTGCCGCGAGTCCAGAAACTCTGACGCCTTCATCCCCTGTTCGCTGGCTTTGGCGCGAGTCCAGCTCTTCGACATCTGGCAAAAGTACCAAGGTGTCCTCAAAATGTCCAGCGTCCTTGGCGTTGCCATGGTAACGTCTCTAACGGCGTTTGCCGTCCATGCACATATAAGGGCAAATAGACAAGACGTCGATACAGTATAACCTCTATAGGGGTCATAGACGATGTCAATTCTGAGACTATCGCAAATTGTAGATGTGGATCAAGGGGAATGGTAATGTTTGAAACACAAACACCCCGCCTATGCAAAAAATGGAAATGAGAGGGGTCACAAATGTCAGTGAAAAAAAGAGGTTTGTCAATTAAGTTTTATGACCAGTTATTGAAAAAAGTGCCTTTAGATGTTTAGCTGGTGGTGTTGTCTGTCAGCTGTAAGCAAGGACGTTATATGAGATGACGTCCTTGCTGTAAGGTACAGATACAGCTTAACTGCTCTGAAACTCAAGAAATTGGTCGCGTCACTGTATCACCCAGTCTTCTCTATATGTCCATCGCCATGACTTTCGTGATTGTGACGTCAAAGTCAGCATCTACTATCGTGTCACTGACGATAGATAGAAGACTTTTGGGAAGATTGAAAAAGAAGTTGTGCTACCTAGTTGTTTAACCCTTCATTGCAAAACAACATTCCACTGCATTGCTGACAAGTCTTGAACAAGTGTAATATAGATGAACTGATGACTATTAGACTATAGAGTATATTGAATATAACTTGAATATTGATGATATTTCAATTTGAGAGACTTTGGGCTAGGTGTAATAATTAATTGGTAATTTCTCAGGCCTCTAGAAGTGCAATATGTGACGTAATATCAAAGAGGATACCCTCCAGAACTTGCATGTATATACTAGATAGTGTGGACTCTAATAACGGTTTCTTGCTGCCCCCTATATGCTTTCTTTACTAGATATAGGACACAAAAAGTCGTATTGAATATTAGTGAATACCTTTTTTTAGACGCTATTATCATGAATAGATGAACGCTTTCAAATATGAAAATCTAATTTGGTGTGTGCCAATACAAGAATGATGCTTGGACGCTAGATATGGCAAAAATCTCTCGATATGACAACACCTTGGCATGTGTGGACAAGTAGAAGTATTTCAAAGGTTTAGCAGAAATTCTAAAATGACAAGATTTCCCAGTAATTACTAATAAGTTCACATACATTCAGATCAATTTCTGTTACATAAGAATGTTAAATTTAACTTTTAAATTAGTCTCCTATAAATTTGTTTATAAGCGACAGTCATGAGCACACAACATTATTGTACATTTCCATAATATACGTTCTGCAACCGCTAACCTGTTATTAGTATTACAAGTTCCTTGCCGTCACATCTGTAAGGTTTGAAAATTGGCCAATTGAAACTGAATACAGATACGTAATTGAAAGGAAATGCTACCTCAAAGAGGTAGTTGTTAAAAGATATAATGACAATAATTACGTAGATCTAGAGAGTAATCATTATCTGAATGCTGTGCTGTTAGTGCCCTACACCATTCAGGCTTAACCTGATGAGGCTGTAATAAGTTTATTGCAATTCTTGCCTGTCGCTCCTCGCCGGTATCACGTGCAGGATGATCACAGTTAGAGCAAGGACGTTATATAAGACGACCCTGGCTATAGAGTAAGAATAAGATAAAGATAAGATGGTGATACATCATAATAATACAAATATATCTTATCGAGAATCCACCTTGTATTTGAGTTCAGATTTTATGGCCAGTCAGTTATGCTGCTAATAAAGTTTACTAAAAACTGCTAATTTATTGACTTGTCTTGCTTTTGATTTGAATCAAGCGTTGAGTGTGATGTCACGGTCGCCATCTTGCTTGATTAAACCTGGAAGAGTCCGACCTTTAGATTCATTCATAATTAACATGACTTGTAAGTGACTCGAATTACACATATCAATTCGAATCCACCCGTCAACTTTCGGATTCAACCATCCAACATGAAGGATCGATGTTTTCACCATAGTTATCATGTGGGCCACACTGACTTAAATCTATGTTTGACATCCGCGCGCGCATTGATTTTCGCCTGTTATAAAAAAAACTGTGGCCACACATCAAACAGAAGTTCATGCTTGTCGGAGGAGGATCTGCTCTCCAGGGTAAGGGGGCACATGGTCAGGGAATAAAATGGCGACGATTGTCTCTTACAGTCTTACTGGGGGTGAACACAAGACAAACCTGGGAAAGAATGGTCTGGATGTTTAGTCCTGTGGTTAGAGAGCAGCATTTTTTTTGCTGGATTTTCTTCTTTTTTCGCCCACGCGCATTAGTGTCTCCAGCGGATGTCATCCATAAAATTAAGTCGGCGTGGGCTTATATAATCAACGCTTTACGTACACGTACGTTTGGGACCGCATCTGTAAAGGTGGGGTCACACATGTGTATATATTCAAGTCCGTTTGAGGTGCGTATGAAGCTCTTAGTCTCTACCAGGCTCCACAGGTCGCGGGAAAAATAGTACAAATTGGACAAATATAGATACATAACATGCCAGATGAGTTAGCTGACCGAGAAGTATGGTTAGCGATCCAGCTAACTCGTCCGACATGTTACCTGTTTACGTTTGTCCAATTTCTATCATTTTAAAAACGACCTGTGGAGTCTGGTGGAGGCAAATACTCTCATGCACACGTCATGCGGACTTAAATATATATACGCAGGTGTGACCCCACCTTTAGCGGGGACACATTTCGCTCCAGTGCAATGTTGAATAGACACATTTGCCCTGAGAAAGGTGACGGGCGGTCACGGAAACATCGCCTGTGATATAACTACTCGGAACTTGTGAATAAAGAACGTTGTTATTCACACCATATCTAACAGTCTTGTTTTTGACATTTCAAACTTGCGTGTAACCTTCCGGACACATCTTTTAAGATTTTAAAGTTGAAATATGTTAGCCACGTACGTGTTGCCTGGCTACCAAAAGGGGTTATGGACGTTACGCGCGATTTTAAGCGGACAATACCCTAGCTGTACGTCGTCTCTGCAAAAGTAAGTCCATTATTCAGTGCTTTGCCTTTGGCAAAGGAACGACAGTAACTGCTGCAATCAATCATAAGGTCTTAAGAATACATCGTCTTGATCATTTCCAATTCTGCTGTGCTCTCAGAATGAACAATGATAACCACACATGGGATTTAGATTTATCGAAATTGCAGACAATGGAATACATGGCAAACCCAGGTAGCTTTAATAGCTGATATTGCGTGCCAAAATAAACATACAGGATGTCAATGTACAATATGTATAAAATTGGTTGAAAATTACGTTGAACAAGAACAAAATTTGACTACACTGTGTTGGAAGTTAGAACATATATAGCTCAAAAGTAATCTCTAGTAAGAAAAATGAATTTATTTGTTTTTTTTGCTTGTAAACACTTTTATAAGTGTATTTACCGTAAAATAGCATAGTTATTTATCATACATAGTCTGGTTAACTCATTGGGTAATGATTTCGTTTATGAAAGACTGCCCCCCTCCTCCGACAATCTCACTTAACGATACGCCCCTTGAATACACGGAAGACGCATGTATACTTGGCCTATGGTTCTCCAAAGATCTTAGTTGGAGCAAACATGTTGACATCATTACACAAAAGGCAAGTTCACGCCTTTTTTTTGTTTGTTTGTTCTGACTTCATACAGTTTTAGTAGTTGTCACTGTTTTTTTATTTATTTATTGTATTTTCAATTATTTACACACAGAACAAAGAAGAGCCTCCCTTTGAATATAAAGCTAAATGTCTAACAGCCACATTGTATACAGTATTACAGATCACATCATATGAATATTATTATGTCATTATTCTCGTTATTCATTTTAGCTATCAAAGCATTACTTACTATAATTTTATCATCACATTGTAACACATTATATCATAAGACCATATTAACATGATATTAGATCATTGTACATCGTTTTATCGTGTTATTGTAACATATTAATCAAATATCATTCTCGTATCGTATTTATATTATTTCGTAATTATTTCTACCTTTTTAAATTCAAATCAAAAACACAAGGTTCCCCACTTACCCCGATGCTTCTCCAGCTTCCCTCTCCGAGATGTAATAAGACGTTCAGTTTTTTCAAAAGTATATATCAGTTTTTTAAAGGACTGGAAGTTTATCATTTTAAAGCGTCTACACCGGAAAATAAAAACTTTACCTAACAAAATAATCAAATTTTTCAGTGGGGGCGCATCGTTACATGTATCTCCAAATATGATAATAAAGGCGTTTAGGTCAAAATCTATAGAAGTTTCCACTCGTAACCAACTTTGTACATCATTCCAAAAGGATACAACATGCGGACACTCCCAGAAAACATGAGTATAGGACTCTACATCATCGTGACAGAAAGAACAGGAGTTAGAGTCTATTAATTTCCATATATGTAGAATTTTGTTACAAGGTAAGAATTTATTAATTAAACGGTATTGAAAGTATCTAGCACTAGGATCAATAGTACATCTGTATAAATTTGTAAATACTTCTCGCCATGGTATAGGTTTGTCAAAATGATAAAACCAAGAAAGTCTAGTATTATGTGCAAGACTGACTTCGTTCATGGACGTAAGAAAGTAGATATACATGCTTTTGTTGATTTTTATGTTTCGTAACCATTTATAATTTTTTTGAAAGGGCAGGCACACAAGGTCTTTACGCTTCTCAGTACTAAGTATTTTTTTCCATTTACCGGGAATAGCTGAAATAAGTTGTAGATATCTATGTTGGTCACAAGCATTTGGGAAATTTATACTGAACTCATCATAAGACATAAAATTACCATTCGGGGACAGCAAGTCATTTATGAAATAGATATTTCTATTCAGGAAAGAAGTCATACAAACAGTTCTACCATCAATGATAATTTTAGAGTTTAAACAAATTAATTGCTGTCGTATATTTGCCGGCGTCGTGGGCTCTACTTGCTGAAATTTAAACCAGGCCATAAAAACTTCAGAAAAAAATCCTTTTAAACAAAGGTTTTTCACCGAGGACAGCTGGTAAAAAGGAAATAAACTATGACTAAGTTGAGGATGGAAGACTGTTACCCAAGAGGAAAACCATTCGGGATGGGAATAAAGTTTAGGCACCCATGAAGCTTTTATAGAAGAGTTGAATGCACGTAAGTTTTTTAAATTAAGTCCTCCATTTTCAAATACATTGTATAATACCTTCCGTGCAACTCGTTCAGGACCGTCGTCCCAAATAAAAGAAAATATCTTCTTTTCATATACTTTGAAAAAGGAATCGTCAGGGGATGGTAAGACTTGAAATAAATTCGTAAACTGGGGAACCACCAAGGTGTTAATAATAACAATTTTACCATACAGGGACAAATATTTATTATTCATAGGGCGTAATAGTCTATCTAGTCTTTCCAGACGGGGTTCGAAATTAACGTTTGTGATTAAGTTTAAATCAACAGGAATATTGATGCCCAGTAGGTCAACATCCCCGTCAACCCACTGTATCGGTAGATGGGTGGGCAAACGAAAATTAGATAACTTCAAGGGACCTAGTCGTAATATTTTGCATTTATCTACATTTAAAGAAAGACCTGAGATATTGGAAAAACGCTCTAGATCCGACAACAAGGCATAAAATGATTCTAACTTTGGTTCGAAAGGAAAATTTGAATCGTCGGCGTATTGTGATATCTTTGTAGTTTTTTCGTATATCTTTAAACCCCGTACAGAATGATTAGACCTAATCTTAATAGCAAGCACCTCAACCGCCATGAGAAAAAGATAAGGGGACAATGGACATCCCTGGCGAACTCCGCGATTTAAATTGAAGGGGTCTGAAATGTAACCGTTGTTTATAACGCAACTCGTTGTTTTTTCATATAAAACCTTTACCCATTTAATCAGCTGTGGACCAAAGTTGAAAAATTCTAAAGATTTAAACATGAAATCCCACCTAAGCGTATCAAATGCTTTCTTAAAATCTGCTACAAATATTAACCCAGGCTTGTTCTCTTGATCGTAATGCTCTATTGTATCTAATAATCTTCTAATGTTGTCGCCTATATGCCTATCCTTAATAAACCCAGTCTGATCCTCTTCAATTATGTCCGTGATTACATGTTTGATTCTAAGAGATATGCATTTTGAAAGTATTCTCGTATCACAACCTAAAAGGGTAAGAGGGTGCCAATTTCCCATGGCGGTTGGGTCTTTGTCTATGCCTTTACTGTCTTTTTTGAGTAGCAATGAAATCAATCCAAATCACGCCTTTTTTGGCTGAAAAAATTAAAACGATTTGGACTCCCCACACAAGATCTCATCGAATTCTATCAGGGTTACATACGGCCTACTTTAGAGTACGCTGCTCCAGTTTCGAGCCCGAGTATCACGGCACTGCAATCCATGAAGATCGAGCGAGTACAAAAACGTGCCCTAAGAATTATCCTTGGCCTCCATTATACATGTTATGATGAAGCCCTAGCCCATTTTTGTCTCCCCTCCTTAGAAAACAGGAGGAAAAACCTTAGCCTTAAGTTTGCCAAATCTCTGTTTAGTTCCCCTATGTTTAGAAGCTGGCTACCCCCAACACGTTCGGAAGTCCATGGTAGAGACCTAAAAAGTGCGAACAAACTTTGCATTCCATCGACCAAAACAAATCGTTACAAAAACAGCCCCATCCCATACTTCACCCACCTTTTAAATACATGTACCTGAAAAGATCTCCCATGTCTCTCAATCCACCGTCACAGTCTTCATTTATACTTTGTTTCCCTTTGTTTTATTATATTTCAGCCATACCATGGGTATGGTGAAATATATTGTATTCGTAATGTTTCTTTCTCCTGTCAAATCTTCGGAACACGGTATCTCCGTTGTTCCTGAACCGATTGACTTGAAATTGGGCACAGGGGTAGAGTGAGCCAATACCCCCAGGCGTTTTTTTCATTTTTTTCATATCTGCCTTTAAAATGATTTTATTGAGGTTATTGTCAATTTTTATGTATATTTTGGGCTCCTGTACCCTGGTATTACAGCCGAATGACATGAAATTTGGTACAAAGGTGCCCTGATCATATGCCCACCCAGATTTAATAACACTTTTGGCATATGGTACAACAAAATGCTTAATTTTGCAATTTTTGGCCATTTTTTGACAAAAAAAGCACATTTTTGCCTCCTGTACCCTCGTTTTACAACCGAATGACCTGAAATTTGGTATAAAAGTGCCCTTCAATTATGTGCACATGAAGTCAATAACAGTTTTTCCATACAGTGCAACATAATGCTCCATATTGCGATTTATGGCCATTTTTTTGACAAAAATTGGACATTTTTGGCTCCTGTTCCCTCGTTTTACAACCAAATGACCCGAAATTTGGTAAAGGGGTGCTCTAGATATTTATTCAAATGACCCATTTATAATTTTTGGCATGGAACACTTTAAAATGATATATTTGGGAAATTTTTGGGTCATTTTCCAATGGCCTAAGGGGTCAACGACCTCAAGGCCTATTGTTGCATGAGGGAGATGGCTGAAATATGCTGTATTTGCTCTCAAGCAAATGTCGGCCTTTCTAGTTCCTATAATACGGCTTCTTGTAATTGTATATTTTCATAGATTTTACACATGTATGAAGTACAATGTCTAAAATGCGCAATTCAGCCTCTTCTACTGTGTAGAAGTAGCTGCGATGTATTTTATTGTTCACTGACTGAACCAATAAACCAATCTTATATATTATAAATAAGACATATAAACGAACCACTGGTTAGATTATTACGAGAGCAACTTATTGCATTTCTGATTTTTACGGAATAAAACGATCCTATAACCCCACCCACCTCCATCAAAACGTGAAAACACATTATAAGAAACGACAACAAATATTTGATTATTTAACGCTTTCTCATTAGTTGAATTGCTTATTGCCATTCGTTCATTGATGGAACTGGTAATTGCGATGGGAAGTCAGTATCTGTCTACGGTAGTACCCAACCTTCAAGTTTCAATCGCCGAGGACACGACTACGCGAATTTGAATTCCAACCAATCGCGCTAGCTGTCAGACAAATATGCTAATGAGGCTCCTGTTTACTTGCTGCGGAAGATTTCTGTCTCTCATCGCCGTTAGTATCGTCTTCACACCTCAGACCTACGCTTCGCCCATCCCGGTAAGAAAATGTACTTCATTTCTTAAAATTACCGAGCTAGATGCTAATCAGTTTTTTTATATCCATCCATTGTATATGGTTAGCAACAGGTTTAGACATGAATACATTCAAGTGGTTTCTGAACAAACGACAGTTGGGGGTAAATGTATCACTATCATGGCATATGGTGAAATATGTTTTATAGTTTAAACAGTCATAAAAACGTTGTTATAGAGCCCGAGGCCTTCTGAAGATTGTCTTCAACACGTAAATATCTGAAGCAAACACGCCTCAGGATTACTAATGATGCATTGGGACATCTCTTCAAATCACTTTCAATCTATGTATGCGTCTGCACGTAAAAGAACTTAACACAATGAATGAAAAGAGTAGGATGTGATGACCAGGTGTGCTTGGTTGAAAACGCGTGCCGTAGCGAGGCCGCTATGCAGTTGCACGGATAGCTCTGAGGTTCTCCCTGAGGTCCCTCTGGGGATGAAGCTGCATTTCATTCATTTCAAGAGCCCATTGCAATTGATGTAACTAAAAGACAATTATAGTGATTAATTCAAACAGAAATTGGCGTTTACTATGCCCAGGACTACACATGATCTTAATCTATGATCAAGACTTGAACATGTTTATTCACGTGTAAGTAGAACTCATGTTTACAATTCTATCTCTTACCCTTTCACCCAAATATTATCATCATCTTTTTTCCTCAATTTTCTAGAATTACTGAGATTTGTATTTTTGTATGCTCGTCACAGTAACAAATGAAATATGTTCGAATATGTTAACCAGTTCTCCCATCCTCTTTTCTATAACGTTACATTGGTAGAGAGATGTATCGCAAATGTAACGCTAGTTCACCTTTAACCTATGTCATCCGTTGCTTTTAGAACAGACCATATAGACGTCATATCAAGTCGACAGACGGTAGTTTCAAACTACAATATTTAAAAAAAAAAGCACTTTGAAAACACCGGGCGTCGTCTTAATTTGTCCATATGCCACGTTTTCAAGACAAAGGATGCCCACTGATGAAGGTTAACAAGCGTTAGGGTCAAATGAGTGAGGTCAGTAGAACGAAGGAAGGAATCTCTGTCGCCTCGCAGGACAGTTTGCCTTTGAAGTCTAAATGTGTCTTTAAGGGGCATATCTGATATTTTTCAAGTGCATAACATGTCAAAATACGATATCGATTGATTTTGAAACTTACCCTAGTGAAATTTCTTGCTCACAGTTAAGTACAATGATTTTAATTTAACAGATATGAAATACTTTTTTGACGTGTTGTATGATTTTCTGTACACACGGATTGTATGAAACTATAGTGCTAGTGAAGAATGCTATTTGTTTTAAATTTCAATTCCAGTACAGTCCACATCTGAGCTACTTAAAATGAACTTAACAAGCATGTCGTCCGGGGCTGACACAAACGTGAGCTCCATTGCTGCCGACGTCATCACAAATGTGTTCAACGTCACAGAACGAGTTGGTGGAGACCTCGTGATTCGCTTCGCTACAACTCATTGGAACGCGACCTTTGACCTAGCAAAAAGAATGATTAATCACACTACAGAAGACAAAAGTGTCATCAACGTCATCAGAGCCGCGCAGGATGTTGGCCTTTGTGACGTCATCTTCAGCAACGTGACGTCATCGGGTAACGTGACCACGACGGTTGCCAGCTATGACCCTGCGGGGTGTGGGGTGTACGGCAGTAACCCGGACCTGCAGCCGCTCCTCATCCTCATCCTCGTCTGCATCATCCTGTGGGCCATGTTCGGCAACAGCTGCCTCATAGGCGTCATCGCCACCAGCGAGAACATGCAGGTCAGTTATTTCCAACTTTGTGACTAAACGGCTAGTTCACTTTTTATCCACACCGCATGGCTAAAAGAAATCGACGTTATATTCACGTAACTGACAACAAACATTCTTAAAGACAGTGTATTTAGATGATTTAAAAATTCTAATTTTTGAAAAAATAATATAACAATCTGAAACCACCATTCGTTGACTTGAAATCCCTAAATAAGCTGTCTATGAGAACAACGGATATAGTATATAGTAGAGTAGATTCATCCCTCAAGCTACTGACATCTTGCACGTTAAAAAACAGCCGGAGCCTAACCTCTGCTTGGAGAGTACCTCAGAAAGACATCTGGAGCCGCATACTTCAAGTTTTGAACTTTTATTCCGCCTGTTGATCAAACTAGTTTCGCTATGTACAAGGAATATATAGAACAATGGATATAGGTAGCCCAGCGGATAAAGGTGAACTAGTGTTTAATGTATATATTGTGTTGAAACTCACTTGAATACAATGTCGTTATTTTTGGTCATGCTGTGTACCTGGAGATTGAGAGTGGAAGTTGGAGATTGAATGTGTCATTTAGCCAGGTATCGAGTAGAGGACGGAAGAGACTCGGGAGCTATAACACGGCTGGATATCTGGCTAACAGGCTTAATCTCAACAGGTTGGTACGTCGCTGAAAAACCAAGTATGGCGTACACAATTAGTTACAAGCTTTCTTTAATTTGTACACAACCAACCAAGTGTTATTGAAGCCGACGTTTCGGTGACCATTTGGCACCTTCTTCAGGGCAATACTGTCTGGTTCTATTTAGCATAATTAACAACAGTCATCCTAGTGCTTCAGACCTGGCAAAGACGCCCTTTAAAGTTTAAAGCTCGATGACTCATCGGGCGAGGTATTTTCCAGTGACAGATGAGTCGTAAGATCTTATTCGAACTAGGAGATTAAAGTTTGCGGGACACTGCCTTAAGAGCAAGGAAATAGTTGCTGACCTGGTACTCTGGACGCCCAGGCATGGTAAGAGGAGGCCAGGTAGGCCGACAGCAACATACTTAGACATGCTCAGGAAAGACACTGGCCTTGGAGTTGACAACCTACATCAAGCTATGACTGACAGAGACATATGGAATGCTATCATCGCTCGAGACCAGAAGGACTCGTCTTAAGCAAGTAAGTAAGTAAGCAAGATCTTATAAAACACAACATCCGAACATGAATGTAAGATCGGACGCCTGGAATAAAACAAATCTACCTCTTCGTCATTGACACCATGCCTAACTTCTTCTATAGGAACCGGGAAACATTTTCCTGTGTGCCCTGGCCTTCACCGACATTTCCCAGTCTCTGATGTACACGCCGACCGCCATCTACAGCTTAGTACACGGCGAACCGCCCGGTGCTCTGTGGTGCCGGACCCAAGCCTTCTTCGTCCCTTTCCTATCCATCCTGTCGGTCTTCTTACTGACCAGCCTCTGGATCTGCCGGTACAGAATGTTTTATTGCAAATTCATGCCCATGGGGCTAATTGCAAGAGAAGAAAGACTTAATACATGAAATGAATGAATGTGGTCTGAGTACATGTAGATAAACTAAATTCTAACATGCAAATTTTAAGTGGATGAATGTACATACGATACAGAATATGGTACTAAGTCTACGTAAACATCCACATTAGGTACATCCACATCGTGTGGCCTCTGGAGTTCCATTCGATGCTGACACCGCGCCGCCTTGTCGTCGCCATGGTCATGTGCTTCCTGGTTGCCGTGACGCCACCGATGGTCGGGCTGGCCCGAGTGGGGAAGGTCGTCACCTGGTCGGTGGACCTGGCTTCGGTGGACATCCCCAAGCCCGCGAGCCTGATGATGCCGTGCACCTTCGGCGGGCCGGAGAGCGTCGTCGCCGTGATGTTGTGCTTTCTCGGCGTGTTCGTCAGCTGCTGCTGCGCTGGCCTCATCTACAGGGAAGTCAGAAGCAAGCACCTCCACCACGGCACGAAGGAGGCCTGGCTCGCCCAAGCAGACAGGCTCGAAGTCAAGCTGAAAGCCGTCAAGACGCTGGGGATCGTGGTCCTTCTGCAGTGGGTGACGTGGGTGCCGATACTCGTCGTCGGGATGCTGAGTAAAGTTGGAGCCATCTCCCTCACCTCGGCAGCCTTCTACGGAGACATGTTTTACGTCATGCTGCAGACCTCCACGTTTTCCGATTCTCTGGTGTACGCCTTCCGTAACGAAATCTACCGCAAAGCACTGGCCAAAATTAAGCGCAAGATGCGACTGATGGTCATCAACGGCTTTTACTAAGCTATACACAAAATGTCAAAATGTGTTCTTAGATCATTTACCTGCAGAATAAAGGGAGTTCCTAACTTTACACACTCGTATAGCCACAACAGTGGTTGACCAATCAGTAGCCCTCATTTGATATTGAGTGGATATAGGACCCCAGCAGACTTTTATGATCGCGAAATGAACCATGTTGCGAAAATTTCACAAACTTGTATCAATCATTTTCAAGTACATGTTCATGTATCGGAGTCTAACCATAGGACAGCCGTTCTCGCAAAAGGTAGAGTAGACCACGTGAATTCTCGGAGGGCAGCGGTTTTTACAAAACTGCACGAATTCATTTAATGGTTATAGTTCTAATGAATATCACAATCTAAATTCTATTAAATATTCTATTTGTATATTAAGTCGACTAGTTCACGTATATTTCTGAGCGTGTCCCTGGTTGATTTTGACTCAGGGTTTAAAAAGAATCCAGGGGCCCGGCCGTACTCCAAAATAGCCCGGTAGCCACAGCGTGTCCCGCGGGGCCAGGTAGGGGTCACGCGCTGACGTGTGTTTATCTGTAAAGAGCTGACACGTAGATTTCGAGTTCTTTTTAGAATACAGTTTTTATTTTTCAACTTATATCGGCTCAGGTGCTGCATTCAGATAAACATTTCGGTCCTCTAATCGAGATGACACCTAATTCCTCAGACTCAGCTGGTATCTACACAATCTCTACCTCTAACCTAATCAACTTGCCTCCGACTTTCAAAACAGAGATGGCTTTGATGTCATCAACATTGTTATTCAGACACTGCACATAATAGAGAAAAGAAAACAGCTCCAGCACTATACATCCCTGATTAACTTGAAATTGCAAGTCTGTGACTGTGCAGCTGGGTAATGATAACATAATATAAATATGTGCCATTCCTTTGTACATAGGCTTTTCAATTCAACTAATACCATTATACAGTCCGTACTTAAGTCCGACTCTTTTTACCAGAATTCATTTTTCACCAATCTCTGGCGCCGCCTCTACACATAGCCATAACATTGTCAGTTTGTCTTAAAATGTTGTACATATTCTATGTTTTTCATGTTTGTCCCTATGTCATATGGTCCAGTGAGAGCCTGAAATAAACAAATATAAAATATATATATATATATATATATATATATATATATATATATATATATATATATATATATATATATATATATATATATATATATATATATATATATATATATATATATATATATATATATGTGATAGTTCAGTCAAGCACAATGTTAACTTGGCACATGCACATGGTGTGTGATGATGAGTGGTGTATTTTTTTTAATTTGGATTGTGCATATGACGTAAAGGAACTAACTTTAGTGTACAGTCTTAAACAAATATCCGTTTTATAAATTGATAGTGAAAAATGTTGGATTTTGTTGTAACAGTCATACAATGTATTCTCGAATGTAGTCCAGAAATGTCATTGGAAGCTGTAATGCTGGCCTCCTACAAGCATTAATGTATTATTCAAATAGTATATGAATACACGTAATCGCATACAGCTGTTGTGTCAGGAAATTATTCCATTGATATTGTATCATCTTCAACAGTTGCGTAGCACAGTGGTAGTGTATTCGGCCCGTGACCGAGAGTTTCCGCCGGTTCGAAAACGCCTGCCGTGTTGACGGTCTTGTGCCTTTGGGAAAGGCACTTTACACGACTTTCCTCACTTTACTCAAGTGAAACATGTGTCGTCCCTCGGATAGGACGTTAAATGGAGGTCCCGTGTATGGGGAGAGCCATACCCCATGCACGTTAAAGAACCCCCACACGTGCGATGGTGCGGTGTGCGTTGGTGCAAATCCTTCTGTCGGAAGTTGGTGATTCACTTCAAATCACCCGGATGGAGGCCTGGCGAACCTCTGTCTCGTATCAGCCACATGGTGATCTACATCATTCACCCGGACGGGTGTGTCACCCCGTAAGGGGCGGTATAACCCGTCGTTGTGCGAACATGTGCGAACATGTATATAGGGCTCCCTTGGAAATCAGTTACTACGTTAACTGAAGGGACTACCCTAAAGATCAATAAATAAATGAATAAATATAAAAAAAAAACTCGAATAAGTATTTAGCAGTATACATCTAGTTATTCTAGTATAATGGATTTGATGTCCACTAAGGGAAGAACTAATAAGATTTATTTGCGTACGTATAGTACTAGTATAGTAATGTTATCGTTAGATCTAGAAGAGAGACGATGACTGATGTAAACTTCCAGACATTTTTTTAACAATACTGCTTTCTAAAATTGAAAAACGTCAAACGATAAGCTAACCTTTTAACCAAGTTTGTGCTTTGTACTAAACTAAACTACTTTGTAAACTATTTGTAGTGAAAAATACCTGTATTAAGTGTAATGTCGAAAATTGTAGATCAACAATTGATGTCGTGTTATCTATTTTATGTATACACGTGATGCGAAATAAGTTAATATTAAACCAAATGTTAACTGCTTATGAAATGTAACGTCATACGTTATGATGTATATGAAAAAAAACAAGCTATAGTGATCTGATACTAGTTGGGCTGTTCTTGCACAAAACACCAATGTAGAGGTAATAAGGGGATATCATTGTTTTCATGATATAACGATGCTGTTATTGCAATACGATGCAGCCAAGCTGGCTATCGAACGCCCCAGCAATATCAAAGCACACATATATATAAATAGACAAATACCAAAGTTATCACGACGGTAGCTGTGATCACAAAACTTATACTAACATACACATGTACGTCAATAACGTATCTCAATGAGAAGGTAGAGTGCCGCTTTGCCTCGGCCTCCGTAAGGTCGTGGTGTCAAACCCTGGCGGTATATACTTTGATTTACAATCTGAGTGGGAGGTCTTCAGACATTATTTGATCATCAACATGCGCTGCCCCTATAACCTTAGTAGCCCAAAGGAGGTTGAATACGGGTCCGCGCCCTTATACAACCTCCTTGGTAGCCCTTATGACACGGCCGCTAAAATAATGCTAGCTCCCAGACACGGGAATTCCTTACGGCTAATTCATACATTTCTTTGCATTAAGGGCATAACCTGTATGTTCCCAGTGTTGTCATCAGTTTAGAAAATTTCAGCATATGTTTTATTTATAGGGAAGGCTAGTTGTTCCATATTGTGGTTTCATCCACCCATACGAAGTGATTTGAATTGGGTCAAGAACCTTACCGAACAACCCAGACCAATTCGTTTGCTCGAAGATTGGTATTTTGTACACGTTATCTATCGACGAATTAGTCTTCGGTATGAAATTTCAAATAAGCATGTTTCTTACGTTTTGAAATATCGCACAGAAACAGACAGTGGCAATGCATGCATATTCGTTAATGGTAAGTGCCATATTTGGAACGCTACCAACATTGTGGGCACTGAGAATCGTCAGTACCTTTGGGGCCAGACAGGACCGTGTAGCTAGCTTGTTATATTCGGGGACCAAACGCAGTCAGCCCGCTGATATCTTATTAGCGCTCCGGGGCCTGCCTACAAAAGCGTAGCGATAACTCATTCGGGCTTAAACTCCCCGGTGCGCTAATGAGCGCTAATAAGAGATCGGCGGGATGACTGCCTTAATTGGGTCCCCGAATACAACTCGCTAACTACCCGGTCCTGTCTGGCCCCCAGGGTAACTAGTCAGGAGTCTGGCAGGTGTAGCAATCAGTCCCTGAACTATGTAAAATTCATACAGACATGTCTGTATCATATTCTCTAGGTAAACAATCAGTGAACACCACCGGGAATTCAAACGTACACTCGACAAATTCAGCTTAATTGTTCTTAATTATTCTAATTCTGAAATATGAAACATCTGTCTATGTTGCGGAGAATTTCCAAAGGAGATCGAAATTATGGAATGAGAGCAGAAGTGTGTCGGTCACTAGTAGTGACGCTATAATTCTCCATTCCTTTGTTGTTATTGAAATGTAGGCCATCGCATTCATTTATTTATTTCTGCATTTACAGTAATTGATATACGCGCAAGTGTATGTGAGCCCCACCCTCTACGTACACTCATACACTTAACGCGTGTAAAGTAGACACATGTACATGTAGTTAAAGGTGGGGTCACACGTGCGTATATATTTAAGTCCGTATGAGGCGCGCATGGAAGTATTTGCCTCCAATAGGCCTCACAGGTCGTTGGAAAAATGCTAGAAATTGGACAAACGTAAACAGGTAACTTGTCAGACGTGTTAGGCTTAGGTCACATTTCCAAACCGGGGCCCGGCCGGGATGTTTTAAGAAACGAAAAATTAAAATGTATACCTAGAAATATACACAAATCATGCCCACGAATCATATTTGGACATTTTGTGTATTTTGATGTCTTTTATGTCATTCTTTTCGCTCTCGAAAGCTGCCCGGCCGGGACCCTTTTTTGAAATGTGACCTAAGCCTTAGGCCTAGGTCACAATTGCCATCCCGGGGCCCGACCGAAGCGAGATTGGTTTGATGGCTTGGTGTCCCCCAAATTATTACTAACTTTGTCACTTTCACACAACCATATCAACAACATCGACCCAAAATGCTTCCAAAACCTGACTCACTTGCAAACACTGCTACTGGAAGGTAACTCTTTACAAAATGTCCAGCCGTCCCGGTTCCATGGATTAACAGCTTTACTCCATCTATCGTTGAAATCGAATTTCATCAAAAGCGTTCATCCAGAAGCTTTCAAGTCATTGTCAAAGCTGGGAACCTTAGACATCAGCAGAAACGCGTTGACGTGTCTGTCAGGGGAAACTGTCAAAGGGCTAAGTGGGCTGAAGCACCTTGAGATGAGTGGGAACAGATTGCTTCCTCTCGACGATTCTGCTTGGGTGATGAAATGGCATCTTAGTTACCGTTATTTTCTCTACTTCGGCCATAATGTCGCCCTGCTGGTGGATGGAACACTATTTTGTATTACCAAAGGTCACCTGCAGCAATATGACGTCAGGATATATGACAAAATGCGGCAAACTTGGCCTGATGGAGATAAGTACATGCGATGTAGTTCACTGAACATAGAGGGCGCTGCTGGAAGCAAGACTGACCTGTCATTTGTGATGATATCAGCTAACAGAGAAGCTGACAAACCACATGACACACTCAAGGTCACACACTTGTGCAGACGTGCTTGGGGAGATGCCGGCAGCGTTAAGATAGCATTAAGAGAGGGCTCTACTCTACAGATAGTTCCCAAGGGTGTAGACCAGTCTAGCAAACTTCGGTTTGTTGCTATGGTCATTTCTGACGTCACAGCTAGAGTTGGCAGGAACTTCTGTTCGGAGCTACAACGGAAGCATTGACGTCTTTGGTCATGAGGAAAGTAAGAATGTGACTTGTTTGTATAACGCTCTAGAGAAGACCCACAGGCATGTCTTCACCGCGCCCGTGTCAGACACCCCTGGAAGCCCCGTGTGTGAAGAGAAGAGGAGAGTGACTCAAACAACAGGAGAGCCCCAAACCCACACAACCAGGGGCATCCTGGACCAGACCAGCTCCAACACAACTCCAATTGTGACGGTACAACCGGGGAAGGAGAGATCCCTACACGTGGGAATCATCGCAGTGTTAGCTGTAGTAGGGGTAGTCTTGGTAGCACTGCTTGTAACATATCTGGTTCGGAGACAACAGTGTTGCTCACGGCGTCACCACGCTGCGGCTGGTTCGCAGGGGCCGCCGCTGGCCGTCATCTCTCTCAATCGCTGGATGATCAGTGGACCAAACGTCCAGAACACGACATACCAAGTAACGGACACAGCCACACGAAACGCTATATATCCAACTGAGCACCAGTACATAGAAATTCCTGAAAAGTACTTCACCTACTACAACACACGGCCGGGAGTTCAGCATCCTTACTGGGAGATTCCTGATGAGTTTTTCAACTATAGCAACACGTGCACACGACCAGGATTACGACACCCTTACTGCGAGATCCCAGATGAGTACTACAGCTACGAGAACACACGTCCCAAATCCTTCCCCCCATCATCCCGCCGACACCCTGAGGATGATGACATGGTACGTTTCTACGCCGCAGCAGGAGCTGAGGTGGCCCTTTCTTCATCAGCCAGGCTGGGCGGCAGGCATCCAGCCTTTGGCACAGCCCCTCCAATAAGAGCAGCTCAAAACAGTTACCAAACTTCTCGTCAGAGGACGACAAGCATCAGACCGTATGGAACACTCCCCCGAACCAGCTCAGACCCACAGATATCTGTACCCCACCGGATGGCACACGCCAGTTCGTATGGAGTACCTGTAGCACACAGAAACAGAGCCAGGGATCTAGCTTTAACCGGTAAATATGGCAGGCCACAGGGTAGGAGACCGAGAAGAACCTTGTACCATAACCCCACTGCCCACGCTGCAATGGCGGCCACGCAGCGCACAAACGTTAACGAAAGGTACCAGGCTGCACACAAAATAAGCAACAAAACACACAAGAACATGTCATACCAACCAGCACAAAACATGCCCCTCACCGAATCTACAGGTGACGACATCCTAATGACACAGGAGCAGGGCAGCGAAGGCCGGATTCACAGAGCACAGACCTTCAGTACTGCTGAGGCAACGTCAGGGGTAAAGCAGTCCACAAACAAGGCTAGCCTTCACCGCAAAAGTATTTAGGCAGTGTCTGCACAACTCTCTCCCTGAATGACTCCTCCCCGGAGTGTTTATCTAAAGTAGTCTGCAAGCAGAAGTTAGGCTCCGGCTGTTTTTTTTTAACATTTTCTTTAGTCGTTTTTATCGGGCTTTCTATTTTTTTTTTTATCTTATCTTGCTGTGTCAAAACCTAACTGGCTGGCGTACTTCAATAACAATGACAAAATAGAAAGCCCGATAAAAACAATTAAAAAAACAGCCGGAGCCTAACCTCTGCTTGGAGAGTAATCTAAAGGTCCTTGGAAAGAACTGACTTGGATGCTTCGGAACAAATTCTCTGCCGGACTTGTTTCCAGGGAACACATTTACAGAACATAAACAGCGTTCGAAAATAGGTTTCACACTCATACATTATCCTAGTGTTAACATGTAGCTTCACAAATTATGATATTGAGAGTGGAACCGTCGGTGAAAAATCCACATCCCTGGAACTAGGTTTTTGACCCTTTTTAGTTTCCCCAAACAAAGAATAACCACTTTGGTTATCGGTAGTTTGATTCGAGAGGTGGAC
>NC_049983.1:16690906-16703324 GCF_000003815.2 Branchiostoma floridae | reverse complement strand
CAGTGGATGCTATCTGAAACGTCTGACCGTTTCCAAAATCATATCCAGTTGCCTGAGAAACTGCTTTTTGTCATACGCCTATTACCTGGATGTCTAATCTTCACCGACGTACAGTCTACAATATCATAATTTGTGAAGCAATAAGCTTAATGTTTGCTCCAGCTTATCATTTGTGGGTCACGTTCCCAGCAATAGCCGCCAATGACTTTCGTACGAGTATTACATTTTGGCAATTTTGATAAACCAAATGAAATCAAACAGCCCAGCATTATATCAACCAACATCAAATGATTAGAATCGAAGCCCCTGATGCGTACTGAACAAACTAGTGTTAAAATGCAGCTCCATGCTTAACTAACTTCTCGGCATAAAACACAACTCCATACAAAGCTTCACACCTAACACACATACCAATGTTCATGATAGAGACATGCCGCTATATATATATCAAACAACGCTTCTAAACCGCAACGTCTTCAAGGAAAGACTACAGGGAAAACATTGTACTTTTTCGCGAAAATGTTGCCTTTCTAGTTGATCATTGAAGGTCATTGAACTGACCTTTGCCTTGCACCCAGGAACTTTGCCGTTTTGTATATCTATGATTGCAGGTCAGACACCGTTTTATACAAAAGATAAAGAAGTACATCTTACGTATTAGTTGTCTTGTGAACCAATAACCCAAACAACTCAACGGTTAAAGAAACTTTGAAACTTATAAAACTTTGGGTCATAATAATGCTGACGATTAGCTGATTCTGTTAAACACAGTGCTAGTGCGCCACCTAGCGATGTGTTTGGTCACTTCATATAGATCTTGCGACATTCTGTCCTGTAGCTGTACAAAACAGCATACTAGCATATCGGTTCTGTTTATGCAACATGCAACATTTTGTATCATTTAACGCATATAACTGACATTGTTATATGATAAGCTGGTACATAACATTTGTCCGAAATAGATTTTGAAAAAATAACTTGTAAGCAATATATATTTACAAACAACAATTATGATCGTTAACACATATGAGAAGGAACCAGTAAATGGAAATTTCTGTTGGAACATGGGCATGAAAAATAATCTCAACTGATCACTGGTACAAACATTTCAGACCATAAGCTTCTGTATTTTGAATAGTCTGTATTACGATACGCGAGTTTCTGATTAAACATGTTTTGGCCGTCTAAGTATGTCATGACTCTGAATGGCACCCATGAACCTGCATGTATTGCTCTTTGCTCTTGACGGCCGGACTTACAAGGGTGTATATGTGGTCATTTTACACCCAAGAAATTACTTTCTCATGACTCGTAGATATAGATAAATAGAGATATGGTGGAGAGAAATAGCGAGATAGTTCAGTTCAGTTCAGTTCAGTTCATCCTCTTGGAGGTGACACCTGTGTCTCCACTCGTTTCTGTCCAGCATTAGAAGAAGAAAAAGAAGAGATAGAAGAAAGATAAACACAGAGAGGAGGATGGAGAGAAAAGACTTACTTGACTTAACAGACTTAAGTCAAATTAAGGTCAGTCATGTTTCCTAATCACAACCTACTAAAAGGGCATATCAGGTCACAACAGACGGTAAGAAGAAGTACTTACATATGGACTGGACCTTGTTAAACTTAATCGGAACTGATTGTTGAAATTGTAAGGGTCAGGGGCGGTCAAGGGGTCAACCGTGCCGTTTGAAGTTGGAGGACGATTTGGCCAGAGCACCTGCAGCAGTAAATTGGTGTGGAACGCGCGCGTGTGAATCTGTGAGCTTCTGTAGCTGTGTCTGTGAACAGATATTTGGTATGTTGGCGGGGCCAGGTCTTAATACATAATACCTCAAAATGATTACATTCTAGGCCCCCTACCGGCTTGTTCCGGAATTGCGCGGACGTTTTTGTTTCAAGTAGTAAAGGAGTCGCAGGAATACGGAGATAACTCGTCTTTGCTTGAATTTGTTAGAGAAATTTTGTCGTTAGATATTATTTCCAGAGTTAATCTTCTAAATTTGAGAATAGTAAAAATGGGCTATCGTAAAACACAGCTTTCAAGACAGGTGTCAAAGGACAAGTCTAGGACAGTGTCGCCAAAAAAACAGCTACTCAAGCAACTGGATATGTGGTTTTGGAAACGGTCAGACGTTTCATATAGCACCCGCTATCTTTCGTCAGTGACACTGGCAGTGGCGTGTATTATAAAGGAAAGTAATACCAGATGACCCCGACCCTGACTCTTCCCACGAAGTACTCCCAGCGCACACACATTACACACAGAGGGTTCCGCCCGCCAAATTGGAGTTTACGGCCTTCCAAATTGGATTTTGAGAACTCTGTCTGCCAGCAGTGTTGATAGGGTAATCAAAGGTATTGGAATTACGCCAGACCTTCAGTCAAGTTCAAAAGCTAAGGGTGGAGGCTGGCATTCTCGGTCAACTACTCAGTACTTTCTCATGGGTTTTATTTTGTGAGACTGACATCTCGGTAGGCGAAAAAAAAGGATAAAGGAAGAAAGAAAGCAAATTGAAAAGAAGAACCCAATGGGAAATGGTGAACTGAACTTGTTTAAGGGCATTAGGAAAATATTTAAATGTTTCTACATGTAACATGGCATTTATATACGATTTGTGTGTGAGTGTGTGTGTGTGTGTGCGCGCCTGTGTTTTTGTGTGTGTGAATGACATATGTTTTTGTATGTCTCTCTCAAATACATACAAAACATAAAATATTTCCATGCATGTCATATCACATTAGATTAAACGGTCATACCATTGATACCATACATACACAATGCACACAAGTTAATAAAACAGCATGTATGCACGTGTGTGTGTGTGCGTGTGTGTGCGTGTACATGTGTGTGCATGCACGTGTGTTTCAAGGTGTGCATGCATGTCAGTAATAATCTTACTAAGGTTGACAGAATCCGATCCGTACGCGTCAACACTGTGTCCGACCATCCACCTTTATTTGGCAACAGTACAAGCTGGAAGTCCCGGGGCCATCCCTGGTCACCTGGGACCGGACGTCTCGCTGCCAAGTGGCAACAACACAAGGACCTGCCACGGCGGGACAGTCTAACAGGTGGGGCGGCTTGGGAGGATTTCGTTCCCCGGGAGACAGGGCGGCCCTTTTCATGTCAAGTAGCTTAGTGTTAGATCTCCATTGTCAAGAATTGGCTGGAGGATAGGGTTAGGAAGAAGAAGGGGAAACGAATCATCAGCCTGGAGGGATGTTTTACGGTGAACTGCAGTTTTTTTCGAGCTATGGAAAAAATAGCGATGGAGACTTACCCTGATTCCTCTCAGGTCAAAGTTGAATTTGAACGGTCCGGCTGCGAATTACGTGGAATCTAATATAACAATCTTTATTGCAAACTCATGCCCGAAGGCTAATTGCAAAAATACATGTATGAAAGTACAATGATGATAATGATACAATACCAAAGTGGACATTAAGTGAAATAGGGGTCATCAACTAGTGATACTTGTAATCTAAAAAAAATACTATTGGGTTTAATAAAGCGGCCGATGGCGCTCCACATGAAAGGACATATAACGGTACTAGTATTCTCTCAGTGCCCCAAAGTGACCAAGAACAGTCAGGCGACAAAATTTAAACAAAAATACTCCAAAAGCTGGCATGTACCAATCGAAAGCAAGTATACCTGATATGTGTTTGGTGGACCTGTTTTACTAACCTCCAACTCCAAGCAGATGTGGATTGGAAAAACATTTTGAAGTTTTCTGACCGGCCGGCTTTTCTGTCGTTTTTGACACCATGATAGGGCAATATAAATCATTGTTAAGCTTCATTTTATGGATGACATACGCGGATTGAATTTGCCAAATTGAGGCATCATAACAAGCAGAAAATATTCCACAATGTGAAAGGAGTACCTAACAAAACAAGCTATTTAAAAAAAAATATCTGCAGTAATCTAACCATTTCTTTAGTAACCCAATACTGAAGTAGCACCGAAGAAATAGTTATCAGTGCACTTGCTGTTGAACCGCGAAACCACAAACACAATTAACCACGCTAGCGAAAATATATTCAAGCTGTCTTGGCGAAGGTAGCAACAAGCATGTTTCAAAACATCCAAACTTAGACGAATATTTTCGTACGTTCGCCTGAAATACGATATCACCCACAAAATGATATCTGTGATGCCTCAGAAACCATATCTGGGGCTATTGAAGGGGGAAAGGCGTCAGTTGAATGACAAGAAAAACACAATCTGCGTTCGAACATCGTCCCACAGGACTTCTAACCAAACAGGGTTTACTGTCAGCTAGCTAGGGACCAACCGTCAACAGTATGGACAGGGTTTCCCCATGGAATTGTGCCGGAACCAAGTTGGTGTCTATTAAAGTAAACATACATGTACTCCCCCTGGCCTAATAATAAGGGGGCTTTGGCCAAGTTAGGAATAAAAGTCTAGTAGGACTTAACCGGCCCAGGAGTGAACTGACCGGCCGGAGCTGGATAGACTGTAAAAGACTGACTGAGAACCCATAGCAACTTAAATATTTGCCCCAATTTGGCCAAATCATCTGTTCTTCTCTGTATCTTTTTTAATCCAGCTCACGTCTGCCTGGAGAATAGAACCACGTTACAAATATTGGATACAGTGCTTCTGTAGCAAGACACATGTTACAACGTATCTGCCACTTATACAAAGTCGTTAGGTCCTTTTAAAAATGTTATTTTTGTGCTGACGGAATTCTGCCCCCGTCCTCGTCTGACTTCCCTCAATGTTGTTGAAACATGGGTATTTTAAAGCGACATGATAAAATCCTCACGTACAAGTGATGATGCGAAAAGAAATAGAAAATTAAAAAGGAATGCCATGTGAAATAAACCTGAATTCGAATTACATAGGTTATGGTAAGGGATCCCACAGATCCATTAGAAGATAAAACGGATCGCCCCCTGACTAGTACAGTAAGTGCAGGGGGAGGGACCGTCCAGTGTAAGTGCTGACAGACACAGACAGGGCGAGTTGACGTGTGTACGTGCAGGGCACAAGTCTCTGTGTGTATATATAGTACACTGTTAGACTCCGTGTGTGTCTTAGTTCAGAAACAGGAGATTGTTGAAGGCTAGGTCTTCATGACCCGTTCGTCAGGCCCGGAAAAAAATCATTTCCTTTGGTTGCCAACTGTTGTGTAACTGTAAGTTACTACTACAACATCGTCCAGAGAAGTCGTCAAATATGTTCGCGTGGCTCCTTTGCTCCACAGATAAGAACGTGGAAGGTTCCCGGGTCCTTTTATCGACTACATGGCTACTGAGATGTCTGTTTGTTTTCCTCACACTTGAACGTGGCAGCGGCGCTGATGGTGGCGGGCTGAACGGGAAAGCCAGCGGGCCGGCGTTCCGAGCCGGCGGGCTGTACGAGGGTTACCACCCGAGACCCGTCCTTGTTCTGGGCGGTACCGGCTTCGTCGGCGGCGCGACGGTCCGACTGCTGATCAAGTCCGGAGAATTCGACGTGACGGTCGTGACGAGAGGGAACTGGCCGTGGGATTCGGCCACGCTGATTCAGCCCTACGTCCGGCACATCGCCTGCGACCGGACCTTCGCCTACGGACTGTCGGAGTGCCCGGCTCTGACGCTCATCCTGAGGAACACCACGTTTGAGGCGGTTCTGGACTTCAGCACGTTTTCCGGAGAGCAGATGATGGATGCCGTATCCGTGGTGAAGAACAGAGTTTCCGGATTTTACTTGTACGTCAGTAGCGACTCCGTGTACGACGTTTGCGACAGACGACACCTGGGGCCGACGCGGGAAGTTGACGCCGTGCGACCGAAGGTCAGTCTGTTTGTGTGTATTTTTTAACCAGAAGTTGCAAAATCCAAGTAGATACTGTGAGGAGATATTGTAACGTTTCCTATTCTGCCCTTGTGCAACAGTGGGGTTCAAGGCTTCAAGCACCACCAACGTGCTGACCATTTGGTTGAATGTTGTTGTGTTTTTCTCCCAACAACTGACAATTTGGTTGAAACGTTGCTTTTTTCTCCCAACATCTGCTTGGAGGCAAGCAATTTGCCAGCTTGAATTGGCAGGTCCGTCTTGTTAGACCTTATTATTGTCAGCTTGAATTGGTCAAATTGGTCAAATCAATGCCACCGAGTTGTAGGTTCAGGGGGCTTTGATACCTAAGTGTATGCAGGACATTCTGGCCATGCACGTTGTTTTCATAACATCATCGCAAATTAAAAACACACTTTTCTCGACGCCAGCAATTTATGCAATTCAAAATATGTGTTCTAGAATCTAAAAACACCGCATGCAATCTTGATCAATTGTCTGCGTTAGTAACAACTCTTGACCGTGTTAACAATGTTTTCTTTTTACATTAACGACTAAGGCACACCAGAAGAAAAGTAATCAGTTTCAATATATATAAACACATATAACATATAACATATATAAGAAGAGTGTATGATTTCTTGCTAGTTGCCACTTTTATCTTTAACTCATGACAACACAAAGTCGATGAAGCAAATATATGAACCGAACCCTACCTAACACACAGCAGTCATAACATGACCTCTAGTATTAATAAAAACCCACGGTTTTAACATACGTCTTTTTATGATCAGAATATTTAATATGTTGTTTTTACGTGACGTCACAGCTGCTATCTTGGTCAGTTACGCTACAGGAAAGATTCAGATTTTTAAAAAACGGGAAATTTAGCAATGCCATTATAAATTCTTGCATGCGTTTGTATACAAATTCACATCTATCGTAACTAGGTGACCGTAACTAACTTACAGGTTTAACCATCAAACATGGCGGACAGTGCATGTCGTGAGACAGGTTATAACAGTCCCACTGTCACACCTCTGGACTTATGTATGACTATGAGACAGGTTTATATATAAAATAAATCCCGATGTCACGCCTCTTGTGTTCTCAGTACTTCAAACCGCGGCCACCCTGGGTGACCGCTTGTCTCCTGTCAGACCCGCTTCCTCTGTTGTCAAGTCGTTATGCGGAGATATCGCAGCTGCCCTTGTGTCCTCTTGGGGTCAAATACTAGACTCTAAGAGCTTTGAATCTCTGGGATTATCACAGGGCTTCTTTTTTGTTTTGATTGATCCACTCACACCGGGAAGGAAAATGATCGATGTCGTAATACTTGATAGCAATGAGTGGGCATTAGGTAGTCTATATTTTGTGTGTCTAGAACAAAAGTACAAGGTTGAGTATTATCCGGTTTTGTAGTTTTTTCTTCATTTTTTCTTTCACATTTCCATCGCTGTTATACATCAGTACTTGTGGTCTGTACGAATGTTATTGCAGATGTTGGCAGTGGAAAGTTGTATTTCCTCTGGCAGTCCTCTGCCGCTACCATCAAAAGCCAACCGGTCTACCCCCAACATCTGCTCGGAGATTACTGAACTGCCCTTTGCAGCTGACCACAATTTACCCTTCAGCTGACCCAAAACGAGCGGTCGTCAACATAGCTGGGAGATTATTAGCACCAAGTTCCCGGGATGACTGGCATATCATGGCCTGGATCAAGGCAAGGGTGCTAGTCTTCAAGCAGACGTGTCAGCTGGATGAAAAAAGAGAAGAATTTGGCAAATAGGGACAAATAAGTTGCCATGGGATCTCAGTCAGTCTTTTGCAGGCTATCCAGCTATCAGTCGGATAAATCACTCCTACCTATGACAATTAACCCCTACTAGGCTTTTATTACTAGTTTGGCCAAATTCCCTCATCAGTATTCGGCCAGGCGGGAGTCTGGTAGAGACTACAAGGGTACGGCCATGGCAACATCGAAACGCACCACGATCAGAGGTGAAGGCAACAAAGTAACAGAAGAAAATGAACAGTCGCTTAAAAAGTTCCTTTCCAAGTTATTCCTTGTTCTTTATAGTTTATAGTTTATACTCAATAAAGTCAAGAGGTTTGAGACCTTGCACTAAATCTGTCACACTTATTGCATAACAGTCTCCTCCTCCGACGCATATCCTCGTTTTACATTACTAAACATAGAGAGCAGATTTTCCAGTGTCACAGGGAAAAACGTGCCTGACATGTTGTTACAAGGTTCGCCTCTGCTCGTCTGTGTGACATGTGTATACATCGGTTCCAAACTCCTGTCCCTCCCCTGGCACCCGGCCTGGTCTGCCACTGTCTGTAAAAAGACTGACATGTTGTTACGAAGATCAATCAATCGTTAGCAGTGTGTTGCCTTTTAATCAAGCGTAATGACCGTAACTGTCGTTTATGAACAAACGACCGGCTGCAGTTTTGTTTGCAAAGCTGTTTCTCTTCTTGTTTTGTTCCGAGAAAAGGGGAAATAACTTTTCAGCTGTTCGACCAAAACAGAGCTCTGTGACAACAAAGAATAGCCAAAGAAAATATGTAAAAAAAAACATTCTACATCTATGTAAATGTTGATACGAGTCAGCAGCTAATTAGCATGTTCCTATATTCAACATTCAATTTTCAATCTTATATTCAAATTCAAGCTTAATTCTAAACCCAGGGACCAACAATTTTAACGTTATATCGCACGCCAGTTGAAAGTCCGCTTTATAAGTGTATAGGGACTAATTCCACTAACCTCAATCGTTACTTGATCATGACGTAATGAAATGTCCGCCATGTTGGTTGGTTAAAGGTTCGCATAGAGTTGTCACGTTGTAGAAGTTCTAAAAGGCGTATTACCCTCATGCAAAACATGCTTACCACACCAGTTTTCTAATCACGTCGCCATCTTGGATCCGTCCACTCCACCAACATGGCGGAGGTGGCCATCTTGAAAAGTAGAAGCCAGTTAATTGCACAACGGATTTTTACCGCACACTTCTACCCTGTTGCACGGAACCCCAAAATCCCGTGGTGGTGCGGTGAAGCTAGATAACTTCGCATAGTTGCACTACCCGGATAACTAGTCTGCATAACACAAACTCCGCTGTCCAGGGCTGTAACTGACGGATGTTGGGCGGGCTGCTATAAGCGAGATTTAATCAGGCTACCGGATAACTGCACAAAATATGTTGGCAATTGGGATGCGCAATTAAGCTTCTAATGTATTTGAAAATTGTGACGTCATTTCCACACCATCTCCTGTGTTGACAGAACCGCACCCGTCAGGAGGAGCTGAACGCCCGGGACAGTTACGGGCACTGGAAGCTGCAGGGGGAGGAGGAGCTGGTGCGACAGCGGCAGGCGGGCGGCTTCCCTTACGTCATCCTCCGCCTGCCTGACGTGGTGGGCCCGCGGGACTCCACGCACAGGTGGTGGATGTACCAGCTGTGGATCCGCTTCGCACACCTGGTGCCGCTACACCTGCCGTTCAGCGTCAGGTATACGGACTTCAGTCTCGTACAGGTACGTGCAAATACAGTGGAAGCCGTTTGATTGCACACCCCATTTCGTGCCAGCGTATTTCGTGCAATTATCCCGCTGGACCGCACCGATTGGGGATTTTGGATTTCCGTGCAGTTAACAGAAGTGTGCGGTTATCCGTTGTGCAATTAACTGGCTTCTAAATTGTACGTCATTTTTGTATATTTTTCTTTCTTTTGCCCTAAACAATACAACCACCATTAAAACCTCATAAAAAAATAAGGTTAACTCTGAAGAACATTTGAATTATCATATTGTAACATTATCGAGCGCTTTTTCTTGTAAATCTCATGTTCAAACATGAAGTACACATGTGAAAGAAACACTATATTTATCAAAGCCAGATTGATAACGGTACATGGATGCCCTGTGAGGGCACGGCTCATAACCATAGAAATCATTTGCCCACATACGTGAACTTCTTACCCGGGCATTTTGGACCGACACACTCTGTCACTGTCAAGATATGTGGTAGTAAAAGGTCTTAATTTGGAGGGGAGTACACATGTCTAGGTCAATAGGTCATGCACGGCGTCACCATAACCATATTAACAAGAGTTCGTAGACCTCAGGCCTGCATGAAATGTATTGGGTGTCTGTAGACCTATTGTGTATTTTTTTCCTTTTCGTCCCTGGTTGCGTGGTTGGAAAAGTGAGATTTTTACCGTGTTGGTTGTGCACCATGCAAAAGTCTGAAATTCCATTTTCGGAATGTGTAAGTTTGGGCATGGATGAAAATTAACTATTTTGGATTTCTTAAGCATGTAACCAACCACAGTACCTTAAAGTTATTGAGACGACTTTTCCTACCTTTTTTGGTCTCAGAGTCAGATGGCCCATGTAGTTATTCTGTCACATATGATATATTCAGTACTGATATCTTCCTATTTCAATGTACTGACCTAATGTAGCTGCTAAATATCCTTATTGTACCAATGATATTCATTTATGATTTATTTCTGGAGTGTTATATCACTTGACACTGGAAGGTTGCATAATTTGAAAAATTATATTTTTACAGTAGTTCCATAGACAATATGAATAGTGGTAGGCCCCATCCAGCAGCATTAGGGTGGTATGATATTTTATTCAATCCGTCCAACTAAAACCTAAATCTCCTGAAGTACCTAAGCCAAATTTTACAGCAGAATTTACTACTCAAAAATGTCAATCCCATTCATAAATGGCAAGCTGCTGGCAACTTTAAAAGTTCAGAAAGCTGATGCAGTCAGAGTGAACACCCAGCAAACATCCCCCAAAATCAATGAGCAGTTGCTTAGAGGAGGAAACAATTTCATCATATTTTTGCAGTGACAAAATGCAACAAAGGATACCAAATTTAAAACAAAACAAAGCCTCTACCACTTAACCCTGCCCGTACTATAGATTAAGCAGGCCCCAAAATCAAGCGAAATTATGACTAGCCCCAAACTACAAATTACCTGCATACAATACGGAAATGGCATCCCCAACGAAACAACAAGAAACAGGAAAAATCATACACATACCTTTGTCTTACACTCAAGCTCTATACATTTCTCCTCCACTTTAGAAAGTTGTATCTTCTGCTGATTGCCAAACAGGGTAAAGGCATTTGTACCAGAACTTTAAACTCAGTACTACACAGCTCTCAAAACACCACAAACTCGGACTAAGAAGCAAACTCAAACTGTACCTAACAAATACAGCAACAGATACTAGCTAGACTAGGTATGTCATCTGGCAGGTCAGACACTGTTGATACAAAGTAACCTGATACATTGAAGGTGGCCCAGGCCAGATGATGGTTTTAGGTGTAAACTTAAAGACCTCTCAATCTACCAAAACAGATGATGGTTCTACATATAAACCCAAACGTCACCTGTTTTTACAACCAAGTAGATATTGGGAGGATGCCCCTACCACACAAAAACAGGGTCAACCTATACAGTATCAAGTTCAAGCACTAGAAGGCCCAAAATCAAACCTGACCACCAGGACACCACCAACAATTCACGTACCAAATAGCAACACAATGGCACCTTGCGTTCCGGAGATACAGCGCACGCCCCGTGCCCGCACAAAAAGTAACCTAAAATGTCAAGTTCAAGCACCAAGGGCGCCAAAATCAAAATTGAGAATTATTCAGCCACCGCCGACACATGTGCCAAATATCATCGCGCCAGCACCAACCGTTCAGAAGATATAACTCCGGAAATACCCCTCCCGGACACAAAATTCGACCTGCCGGGTCAAGTTCAAACGCGACAAGGCCCAAAGTCAATCCTAGGCAACAGGCAACAACCCCCCACCCATGCATGAAAAATCGTCACAATTGCGCGTATCGTTCCGGACACACAGCGCCAAAAGTGCCCCCAAAACACCAAAAATGCCACCTGCAATGTCAAGTTCAAGCACCAGGAGGCCCAAAATCAAACCTGAGTGTCAGGCCACCACCCCCAACCCACGTACCAAAAATCGTCGTGCTCGCACCACCCGTTCTCGAGATACAGCGCCCTAAATCCCCAGCTTCCAAATTTTCCCACGCCCGTGAAAACCATACTTGCATACATGCAGGTAATGACCTCACTGTCATAGTGATATGATTGGACCTTACCGTAAACCCTAAAATGCCGCGACGATGCACCCCTTCCCCCCTACGATATTTTCTGGATGGTCCCTGTAGGGCCATATTGATTTGATTATATGGATGACATCCTTTAGGGTCCCCAGAACTGATGCGAGCTTCCGAATAAAAAAAGTTTTGCTCCCCCAAAAAGTTGCCTGGAGTGGAAGGTTGAACAAATGACAAACACAGAGACTTGTATGCTGAACAATAGATTCTTCATTTTTGTTATCACATTCTTCTTCTTTGACCTTGGAATTGACGTTGACATTAGTGCACGATCCCGATAATATAATCTACGATATGTATTAGCTCCTTTTGCAGCTACTTTCTTAGCCTGAGTACCATATGCATCCTCCGTAGTCTGGCTCATAACTTTCACTTGCGAAGGTATTGAGCCAGCGCTCACTACGAAAGATGGTACTCAGGCTACTACTTCGTACG
>NC_049983.1:16629613-16689855 GCF_000003815.2 Branchiostoma floridae | reverse complement strand
GATATATTGTAAAAGCCGAAAATTGATGCGCGTGAGGATGTCAACAATGTAATCAAATCCACGTGGCCTGCCTTAACTTGACTGATGTAGAGTGCCTCTCCCCCTCTGCCACCCGAACCGCCATGCCCTGCCCTAATAATAGAATTTAGCGGTAGGAACCTTGTGAAGCTCGCCGGGGTCGTTAAAGTGAACGAGAAATTGGGGCTGACCTGTGGTAAATTGGCCTGGCGACAGTGGCCCTGCTGAGGCCACGGACCCGTTAAGCTGTTATAACCGCGGCTTGGGCCGATATTAGCCGCAGTCAAGTCTTTATACACCACGGGGTACCTTTGCTGGGTCATCGTGTTTTCTTCTCTTTCTCTTGTGGACTGGCATTGACTTTGAACTCTTAGAAATATGGAAAAGGTTTTTATTTTTAACCAGACTACTCATATCCTCATCAAGATGCCATGGCGTTAACGACCACAGTATATACTTCTCTTGCGGAGCAGGCGCTGTAAGATCTACATGTATAGCATAATAGGCGTACGCGTGTACATCATTTTCAAGCACAAGTAAGGATGGACAATCGTAACGTTTCTTAATGGACCGATCCCGATCGAACGTCATATCGAACAAATAGAACAAGGTGGAACCCCCTATTCTATTTCGAACACCTCCGTCAAAAATAGCCCCAGTTGAACAGAAATGGCCAAAGAAAATTGCTATGCTACTCTTTGTTGAAGATTACACCCACCGAGTATAGGTATTGTGGGAGCGAGAGCCACTGCATAGCATTACATTGATGGTGGGCAGGATGCACGTGTAGAGCAGGGTATGTATAAGACACGGGACTCTGCACTGGCAGACTTTGTAGAAGTGTCCCATTAGTTGGTACGTAGTACAAGCTCCCTCTCCACGAGTGCCTGAGCTGCTTTCTTCTTGATTTCGCTTTTCTCATGAGCATTCATGCGACTGTTATGCATGCAACAAACGCAGTAGAAACCCAGTCACAGATAGATGTACCCTGGTTTTCACCTGCATCGACCGCATGTCAGAAACCGGACACTTCTGGCCACCAACAAGGTAATGATATGCGGTGCCTCCCGCTTCCGCTTTGGCTGAAATTATAAACATAAAGCCCGTGCCACAACTATATCAGACCCCTTCACAGATGACTGTACCCAGTGGATGTAGCCTTCAACAAAGAAGTCAGCGCATTTTTTTCGGCCCGGTCTGAGAGAATGTCAGGGTCAAAAGAGCTAAACCGAAGTCAGTCGTTATTATCAGCTAAACAGCGGCGGCGGCTAGTTCTGTCCGTCAAGCGCTGTTTTTGACGGAGGTGTTCGAAATAGAACATGATCGAACAAGGGGCGGGGCTTCGGGATCGGTCCATTGCGGCTGGTGCCGATATTGGCCGCAGTCAAGTCTGCATACACCACGGGGTACCTTTACTGAGTCATCGTGTTTTCTTCTCATTCTCTAACGGACTGACATTGACTTTGAACTCAAACTCAAAATGTTTGCTCAAAACGAATGAATGAATTGATTAATTGTTGTTAACCAAACTACTCGTACCATCACTGCCATGGTGTTAGCAACCACAGTGACAGTGTACATTTCTCTTGATACCTGGAAGCTTAAAACATCGCCTTTGTTTGCAGAGCAGGTGATATAATTATAAGATCCTATAATTGGGGAGCACTATTGTCTTCAAGCTCAAGTAAGGGTGGACAATCATAACGATTCCTGATTGTCTCGAGCTCGAAAATGTAGCAGCTTTTCACCCCAATATCTGGTTGGAAATTAGAGCACTTGAACTTGATAAAGGTTTATACGAAGAAAGTCAATGCTTCCATGTTGGTGCATAGAATGTGCAAAGCGTGAATTGTTAGGAAAATACCGAGACCGGGTCACACAGTCGAAGACAGAAGTCTGTGATTTTGCGACCTACAGTTCGTCCTTGTGCGAGAGATTGATGTAATCTCTGATTTACCCTGTTAAGGTTTAATACAGTTCAGATTCCAGCCCAGCGGGGAACAGTCTCCCGCGGGACGGCGCCAATCTGCGACAGGTAGTCTCACTGGTCTCTGACAAATTAGAGACACGGGGATCCGATTTACTGTGCAAGAGTGATTACTGTGTTACGGTATGATGTGATAGTTTGATAGGGCTAGGCAGAATGATGGGAAAGGGATGGAGAGAAGGGACGGAAGAATGAAAGAACGGAGGGATAACAAAAGACCAAGTAATAGTTACCCCATGGGCGGGGCGAGGTTTCTGTGTATATCACCAGTCCCGCCCACTGAGGGGATCTCTAGTCTCCCCGAGGGCGAAGCCCGAGGGGAGACTAGAGATCCCCGAGGTGGAGGGACTGGTGATATACACAGAAAACGAGACGAAGGCCATGGGGTAACTAACTTAGCCCATGGCATACTTCCCCGAAGCTTTTGTAGTTCATCAGCTTTACAAAATGTTACTTTATTTTGTCCTAAAAGTCCACAATCTTTCTTGTTATTGCTTGAAAAGCTGTCACAGACAGTGTCAGGCTCAGGTCAGGCTGTAACAACACAAGGTCATTAATCTTGTCCAGACCTTCCCGGGCAATGTGCCTGGAGACAGAAAGTCTGGTCATATTCCTCTGGGCAATTAGAAGTCAAGCATAGGATTGGTCAGTTATCACATGACACTATTCTGGTCCCAGAAGATGGTCTCAAAGGTAAGCGAGGATTGGTCAGAACGGGTCACATGCATATATCACTCCTAGTTTTCAGGCTGAAATCACCACTGTTTTCTTGATATCACCACAGTTTTTCCCTCATTTGCATGAAATAGCAGCACACTTTTTTTCATAGCACCCTACTATGTGGATATATCAACAGAAAATGGGGGCTTCTCATTGGCTGAGGGGAAGTAGCCATGGGCTAACGGAGGGAAAGATCACTAATGGAGGGAGTAAGGAGGAACAGAGGCACCGAGAGTGGACGGACAGGGCAGACGGACTGACGACGAATGGAGAAATAGAGAACAGATCCTAGAGGGGCAGACGGGTTGACGGACGAATGACAGAGACAGAAGACCACAGAACGGACGGAGGAACAGAGGACGCATTGAGATACAGGGTGGGATTGACAAATTGACGGAAGATGAAGGAACGGGGCATGAACAGGAGAAAAAAGGGCAGAATGACGGGTAGACGACGAAGGGGCATGTTACGGATGGGGTCCCGAAAGAAAGACGAACGGAGGTCAAGGTAGGGACTGATGGATAGACAGACGAAGGAGGGGCGGACAGAGGGCGGATTGACTGATGGACGACTGCTGAGGGGCACAGAATGGACGGACGGAGGGACAGAGCACAGGGCCACAGGTGTGTGGACGACAGAAACGTACAAAGGGGAGACGAACGGAAAAACAGAGGACAAACGACAGAGAACGAAGAATGGATGGATAAATGGCGGATAAACGGACGGATTGCTGAGGGACAGAGAACAGAGAGACAGTGGTCGGACGGTGTAACGGAGGAAGGGATCTGTTTTTGATGAAAACACGAAGAGATAACGTATCCTAGCTTTCGCATATATGATATATCTTGATGAGAATTTTTTCTTTTACCGAATTAAGAAAACAATTCCAAGTTTTCATGAAAGAAAGAAACCTCCTTGATGAAACATGTACATTGTTTCACATTCCTAGGTTTGGTGACAGTCGCCTTTGAAAAGAGCAGGCTTTAGTTGTCTTTGGCAGAGTCTTAAGATAAATCGTTACACGGAGATCTCCAAGGTTGTCAATCGGCTTAGCTTCAGCCAGTAGGGAGTCAGGTTTGGGGAGTTCTCTTCTATCCCCAGGCCAAGGTCTGAGACAGTCTCTGTTTTCAAGAGGGAGGGGTCCTGAGAAAGGTGCTAAATCTCCGTCAAGACGTCCCTGTAGTGTCTTAAGGTTTGGCTGAAGAATGTGTTGAATGAATGAGGTATTGTGTTGAGGGTAACTGTAACCAGGATATACTGTTTCAACGCTCTATGGGAGCTGGAGTCCACCAGAGAAATCAGTACGTACAAAGACCAGTATGTACTTGGGGAGCGGAAATACTTAACCCCTACCTGACAGTAGGATTGACCTGCAGTTTGACATGAAACCGCTTGGGGATTGTCGGTTTCCTACAAGGAAAATGAATCCTAAACCGTGGCATAAATCTCACAAGTCTTATCAAATATTTGTGCCCTAAGGCCTAATCATGTTGCCTAAAAGTTGTAAGAAATATTTCTTTAAATATAGATTACTGTGTGATCGCCCTTGAACAGTATAAAGCAAACGCTGGAAAAGAATACGCCTGTTCTATAGCGCGGACGTTAAAATTTAATGGCATGAGGAATAAAATAATATGTATGATATGTGGAAAGCACATATTAGAAACAGGTGCAACCATAAAACAGCAGCGGGGGGTACAGGGAGGCCATTTGAGACGATTTGCGGCTAAATAATCTAGAAGAGGACACTGTCACTTTTATCACGGATAAGAATCAATTTCACCACCATCATTACATTAGTTTTACGGCGATTTGCCAAGATGAAAGTTCTTGGCAGGATTTCTTTGGAACTGAATCAAGATGGTGTTCTTCCATGGACGTTATCAGTTCTGTAATATGTATGAAAAATATGAAAGTTGTTATTCATATTTTATTCTATTTAGGTCATAGGAATCCAACAATTACGTAAGTATTTGAAAATTGTAGAAAAAATACCAAAAAGCAGAATAAAGATGCCTTCAGAACTATGATAGTATGAAGTAACGCTTTTGCTGTACATTCAGGATAGCTCACGTCAAGATACACTCATAATCAAGGGCTACCCACCTATCTTAAGATGAATAAATAAATATTTTTAAAGGGCAACAAGTTATCAAGATAGAATTCTCTTCTGTGTTTTCCATCTGTCTATCAGCCACAGCCAACTTATTTCTAAAAATAGTGCCTGTGAGCTACGAAGTTTTCAACCCGCCTTGATTCTTACCCATTTTCTGGTGGTCAAGTCCATCCAAATGTCACATGGAGTTTGTTTTCTAAGCGGATATTTAAAGGGCCGCGCGTCAGAAAAAAGGGTTACGATTTTCCACCCAGTATCTGCTTGAAGATTACCCAGCTTTGCCAAACAGTCGTTAGTCTCGTCCAAAAGGATACGATTTTCCACCAGGTATCTGCTTGGAGATTACCCAGATGGCTTTGCCAAACAATGGTTAGGTCTAGGGCTGGGTACCGGTACAGAACATTCAGGTCCAGGTCCGGTTCAGGTCCAAAGGATCAGGTCCAGGTCCGGACCTGAACCTGGACCTGATGCAGTATGACTCATACCAATGGTCCATTTCACTACAAAGAAATCTGTTTGGTGGAGTATTAGACTTACACTGGCGTTTTAAAATCCTACAACGCTAACTGCACCAGTATGATTGGCTGTAAACCTTGGTAGAAATGACTATAAACTCTACTCTACTTCACTCTTGTTATTTTCTTCCACCTGCAAGCGTCAAAACGTGTGAATGCCTTATAAAATAATCTGTTAATTTTCTAATCGGTCCAACATCCGGTCCACCTAATTTTTTCAGGTCCGGTTTTTCTGGACCGGTCCAATAAGAAAAACCGGTTTTGTACCGGTACGCTGTACCGATACCCAGCCCTAGTTAGGTCTCGTCAGCCCTCTAAAGTCTGTTGGCGGGAAGTTAATGAAGTGGCCCACAGAGAAAACCTAAATGTTTTCACAGACAACATTTGTGTTTTCGCAGACGACATTTGTTCTGTGGCATTTAACTCTGCAGTTGTCATGACCTTGCCACTTGACCTTTATTCCCCAAGGTCACACCAGGTCGGCTCACACGGGAACTCAAACATCTTGTAACTTGGTTGTTAGAACAACTCCCTATTAGCGCTTCCTTTTTATCTCTAGTTGGTTTACAGAGTACTTTTTATGAGTTTTAGGACGCTCATGGTTTCGATGATGATATTAATTACATGCTGATTAGTTGTGATGTAACGGTAATTACATTTACCAATCAAAATTAACGTGAAAGCTTTCAGGTGTACCCATCTAACATGACGGACAGTGCTTATGCCATAATCACTCGAAAAATCTTCAACTGTTATTGAATACAATTTTTATTGAGTCTCGCTGTTTATTCAGGTTTCTAAAATATGTCCCAACATTTTGCAGACTTTTTATACGTTGATTTTTCTTTAGGAATGCACGGAATCCAGTGAACGTGGACGGAATTAAACATTTATTTAGGAAACATACATGTATGTAACGTTACCAAGCTATTGGTGTTCTGACGATAATTATAAGGTACGAAAAGTGTTAATTCACTCCATACGCTAATGATAATCTTTACAAGACCATAAAATTTCGAATTCCTGATCTTCCGCCCACTGTCGACTGTTGTAGGTTGGGCCCATCTCTCTTCGTGTACATGAGCTGTGTGTTCGTGTGTGGCCAGGACCGTCAATGCGCAGCGTGGTTAACCTTTCAAACAAATGTCACGGGTAACCACTTAACATTTAGTGGCTGAGAGAATCTGTTGTTTCCTCAAAGATATGTTGTTTCCTCAAGGATTGAAAGCGGGCTTTCAGTCTTATTAATCTCAACTTTTATGGGGATAGGTGAAGCATTTCGGACCAATAGTTGACAACTTCATGTCGTAATATTCTTCCATTTCCCTTTTTTTTTTCTCAACCTTTCTGGTCCAATTTGCGAAATTTCTTAGAATACTTACAGGAAGACCTCAGATGAGGATGTCATTGGATGACTGTAAATGGAAACTTGAAGGACGACCCAAAGTTATGTGCAACCATAAACTTGACCAAAACGTCTTCAAACAGCATGATGAAAATATGTAGGAACCATTTTGCTGACAAATACATCACCATTTATCACAGTATTGGATATGGAATCTATACATGTTATGAAATAAAAATTATTGTTGTTCTCTTCTCTTTATCCACAGGTAGACGATGTCGCCAAGGGGATCTTGAACATTCTCCTCTCTAACTCCTCAGTCTACGACCACGCCTTCAACCTCGCCTTTAAGGAAGCCTTCACTCTTAACTCCTTCTTAACGTCCATGGCCAAGGAGCTCGGCGTTTCCGGTGTCAAATTCGACCAAAGGCACACAGCAGTCCACTTCTACCCCGAGTCCCGAGCGGGGATTCTGGACACGTCGAAAGCGGAATCCATGTTGGGTTGGAGGCCCACGCCTTGGGAGAAGGCGCTGCACAGAAACTGCGTGTTTTACGAGTACGTCATGACGCAGAGAACGTTTAAGACGTGCGAGTTGAAACATCTGGTGAAGACGTTCGCGTCGGACGTGGACAGTAGCGGTACCAAGGCGTTTTTACACATGCTGAGGGACATGTACGATATAGAGACCAGAGAACTGTTCTGGTACCATCAGGAGTTATGAAGTATTGTGAACACGGACTTGAATAGCCTGATCAAATCTCCCTTATTGCAGCCCGCCAACAATCCGCCGGCCTCCTTGACCTCGGACAGCAGAGTTTGTGTTACAGAGACCAAGAGTTTAATAGTTGCTTTGGACAACGATTATTGAAATGTTGACAAGTTCGTAGATCGTTAGCAAAAAGCAAGTATGGACTAGTCCAATGGCTTCCACATATTTAACTTCGTGAATATTGTTACCATGTACGGATTATATGTGTGAAGACGGATGTTGGGAGGAAAGATCATAAGGTACAGCCCAATTTGTAAGGCTATCTGCTAATTGACTGTCCAAGGAGGCAGATAGAAAAGCGATCTTTCCTCAAAGATAGCTGTGTTGTTTTTTCTGACGTTAAAAAAGTGAGTTGAAAAAAAGTATAGATAAATGTACATGTATTAAAGGTAAGCATAAATACAATTTTAGTTCAGGGAAGAAAAGTCATATATATGAGAAGTCTACATTTATTTCTAGAGTTCATAGGTTTTTGTGCATTTACTCTAACTCGATCTGCTAGGTAAAAAATAAAGATCTGGTGACATGCAGTTTCTCTCTCAAACACTAGATGGCGTAAGTGGATCACAATCGTGTGTTAGGTGATGGCACTACATCCCTAACAGTCTCTCATTGTGTCTTTGGGGGTGGTCCATTTTGCATCACATCTGAGCTAAGGGTTGTATCCCCAGCAGGGACAGTCCATTATGCATGACCTGCTGGACTCCCTTCAGCAGGTGGAGTCTGGCGAACATCACGGGCAACAGGTGAGCCCTGGGCTCCTGAAAATGAATAAAAATAAGTCTATGTATAAGAATCAAAACCACCATAGAAATATTTCACAATTTGCATCGTCTAATTAAAAATGATGCATCAAGTGCATGTCACAGAAAGATAGCAAACATACATCTGTATGAACTATCATATAGTAGTAGCACTGTCCTTTTTTTTAGATTGGACTTTATTCTGTCAGTGGTAGAATGTGAAAAGTGGTTTTGCAATGTTCCAAGTTCACTGTTGATATAATTCTGCAGGACAGTAGGGACCACTCCATTCATTTTTAGGGATGAAGAATTTGAAAAAAGTCAAAAATTACTACATGTACATTTCTAATTGTAACTTGACTGCTAAACTTTTAAGATACTTTGACAAAGTTAACTAAAGTTACATGAACACTTATGACAAAATCAGGGAATCACTTCTTTTGTTTTGACTTTCAACAAAAGTGCTCGCTCAACCAGTCCAAATCTAAAGTCAGCACGTTTTCAAGACAAGGGTCACTTAGATGGTTAATGGGGGTCAAGGGTCAACAGTTGGTACCACTCATCACCGCAGTAGGGGGGACCAGAAAACACTGTGTGGGGTATTTTAGTTAAAAAATGTTGACAGTAGGCAGTTAGTCAATTTTTTTCTTCAAAAAAGCAAAAAACATTATAGAAAAATATTTCTGCAAAAATTCTAGGTTTTTACCCAATTTGGATAAGTGTTGGCATTTTGATAGAGTACACAAAGCAACAGATTCTACAAGTTGTTTCTAGCATGCAAGATTGATGAAAAACAAATCTTAAGTGACTTAACAACAATGGGATAGCTATGCATGGGCTTGTTTCCATATAATCTTTCAAAAATCAAAGAAAAAAATAGCATGTTTACAATACATGGATTTGATGACTGTCAACTCTGGAATGTAAGAATTCAGAAGCTATTCAGGCAAAGATCACACAATTAGGGGTGGAGTTCAGAATGTAGTCTTTCTGCTACTACTGTAAATTGTTTAAAGTTCACACTGGGAATTAATTTTGCAGTGTCAGGGAAGAGGTGGTGTTAACAGCTTGTGGTTGAAACAATCATAACACTATACTGTATACGTAGTGAGAGCACATAACATACATACGTCAAGTTAAGACATACAGGTAATAAGGTATACAGTTACTCAAGCAAATTAATAAAATTTGGATTTGAACAGATCATCATTAGCTGTCTGGACAAACTGACTGATCAGTGACTGGGTAAACATCGTGATTTACCAGCTTGTAAACCAAAAACTCTGAACTTATGTAACTGAGGTGCAGAAAATTTTGGTTGTGATGTGAAGAGTTGACAGTCTGCACATCATACAACCGATGCAGACATTTCTCAATTTACAGTACAGCCCTTGTGTGATACAACTTGATATTTACAATAAGACATTTTGAATCAGTCTCTTTTGAATCTGTTTTGTTTTCTGATGTTTCTCAATCTACAGTACTGATGCCTTGTGATACACTTGGACTTTTACAAGAAGGCCTTTTACAATCAGTGTCTTTTAACTTAAATGTTCTTTCTCAGTCAGCCTTTCTGGAAAGTGTTTGTTTGGAAACTTATAAGATGAAGTCAATTGTGTAGACAACTTGTAAAAGCAGCTTCTCAATACTTCCAAATGCCATGGGTACAGGGAGTCAATAGGCTTCACAGCAAGACAGAAATGGATAAAATGTCAGGAACGACAAAATACAGTTAATTGTAAAACATTTGGAGTCTTTTTTGTTGTCTTTTGTATATTACCTTTCTACTGTTATGTCTGACTGAACTTAATACACTGCAAACATCATCAATCCTTTCCTACTGTAAAACTAAGTCCCTGCAAACTTACATCAATTTACAGAATCTCAGTTTTCAAAGTTGTTTTCGTAGAGTCTCAGGGGAGGGAGTTACGATGTGATAAAAACACTGCAGTGTGTAACAGTCACTGTGAACATGAACTTGAATGAACTTGGCAAGGTTATACAATAGCCACCCACAACCCCCTGCAGTGTCGTTGGCCACACAGATACAATTTTACGAATAACATTGCCTGCAGACCCTGAATCTTATCAGATAGTGAGACTAGAATTTTAAAAAAAACTTGCCTAAATTCTAGATATAAAGATCAAACCAAATTTCCATTTTTGGACTTGGAATAGATTTTTGACTTCTAGAACTTCTTTTTCTTTTCTATGAATGTCTTAAAATCGCAGAATGTTCTGAGGCTCTATTGGAATCAGATATCATAACACTTAAGTCATTAGGTTGTCTTACCAAGGAAGCAAAATTGCTTGAACTTTGTATATCTCTTATCCCATTTATTTTCTTATTCTACAAGAGTATATGGCTAATGTACATGTCTTTAATTATTCCCTAGTATTCCTAGTAATTGCATAGTTGCTTTAAGTTAGATTTGTTACATGTAGCAGGGCTTGCCTTAACTCTGCAATTCAGCAACTTCTGCTGTGCAGATGCTGCTGCCATGTATTTTAGAGTTCAACAGTTGAATCAAATCAAATAAACCGATTTAAAAAAAAAGTATTCTGAAGTGTTTGAAAAAAAGGGAGCCAAAACCAGTATACAAATGGATGTCATCCATACTATCTAGTTTAGTGTGGCCTCAGCATGAGAACCTGGTGAAAAACATCAGATCCATGACCAATATCAGATCCCAATATCACCAAAGGATTCTGCCAAGTACGGCCGGGTTTTAACTCTCTCCACATTTTTCTGTGTATTCATTTCTTTCAGTAAGACAAAACACATGCCCCTTCACAGTAGTCTACTTATTGCTCTGATTCAATGATTTTCTACTTGGCAGCCATTCAGCCTTATCCAAACTGCAGAAAATTAGTGTAACACCTTGCGTCTTTTTATCAACTCCCACAGAGTCTCAGTAGGAGGCTAGGGGAAAAGAGGTTTTAACAGAGTTTTAAATTTGCTCCATAGTTAAAAAAACTAAAGCAGTAAAAGAAAATGTGTTTTGGGGGGTTATGCGTTGGCCTTAAGACCAGACAGACACCACTGCGAACATAAAAGTACCACAGCTATTCCATGATTTACAGTGTCTCCGATTATTTGGCTTTTTTTTTATTTTTTTATTCACATTTATTTAACGAGGATTTGACAAAAAGCAAGTTGCTTATCTGGGTCTTCTCCTCTTACACATGACAAAAATAAGGACACACGTACAAAATAACGAACATTAAATAACATAGTCAAAAGATAATGATAACGAAGTTAAAATAAACAAGGAATCAAGAAACAGAATGAACGTGCAGCTGGTTTACAAACTTAGGAATAATCAAATAAGGCTATATAATCAACTAAAACTAAAAACGACCTGTCTGTTGGATGAACTTGAATACGACATCAAATAAAACACGATTTTGAATGGGAGATAAGAGTGCATTTCCCCTAAGCAGAGTTGAACATACAATATTTTCAGTGGTATGTCTTGGGTCAAATGGTAAGATACCCTGCATGAACATAGTGGTTAAAGATGACAACATATAAAGTCTTGCATATTCGGCATTCAACTGCTGTAGCATAGACTTTGTCAAATATCTTAAAGATCAAGTTTTATCGAAAGATATCTTCTTTTTTTTACCTTAGTGAGTGTATAAAAATTCAAATATATAACCATCATGTTGCAAGATTTTCAGTAAATATCAGTTGTGTTCTGAAGCAAGTACCTGAGTGTACGTAAACCAGGAAATACTGATGACAGTGTCAACTCAGTGACATCTCAAACTAGTGTTCATTGGTACATTGCATCATGAATACCATGAACTTGTTTCAATTGTGAACATAAAACACAGAATACATCACCTTTCTTGGCCTACAGCGAAGTCCCTGCGAACAAGAGTGATTTACAGTACATGTAGTTATTTTACGGAGGGTATCATATAGAAGTAAGTAACATCCCTTACCAGCAGCACCCTAACTCTCCTGTAGTAGGAACTCAGGTCTCGACTCAGAGCAATCAGGAAACTGCACACCTACACGTAACAAAGGAAAGTTCACAAGATGTAAGGATATCAGCAATACTCTAGAGAACAGAGTGTACTATTTGCATTTCCGAAGTCATGGACGCTTATCGTACATTCAATGCATAGCTTTTAGCATTTTTGAGTTGAACAAATGACTTGCTGTTTCTTAATCTACAAAACTGTGTGGCTCAAGGGCTATAGAAATGGAGATGGGAACTGCCTTATGTACCAAAAGAAGTCAGAAGGATCTTAACTCCACCAAGGGCAGTGACAAGAAAACTCACCTAGGAGATTAAGGCCATGCTGACTTATATATCCTACTACAGAGTACAGATACAGCTTTTTAAACAGCTCTTAATGTCATTTAAGTAACTTTTAACTTGGTTCATTTAAATTTAGAAACTCTAATTAGCAAAACACAATTAATTAATGTCCCTTAAATATAGTCAGTCCTACATGTTTAACACAACCCTGTAGACGTCCATGTAAGTAATGGTCTTATGATACCCGTCGTAAAGATTAATGGCCTCCATATATGAGACTGTTTGACCTGCTAAGTGGGCTAATTGGGAGTTTGATTTATTCTGTATTTGCTCAGCACAGTCAACACAGCAGGTGACGTTATCAGTTTAAGAACTGAAGCTCTTTCTGAAGCACGTAGTGCCCTAGATAGGTACTTAATTGTGTTAGTCTGCGATGTACGTAATTACCTATTCATAAGTTAGGTCACTCACAAAACAGAGTATTCATACCCAGCCCCAGTAGCCAATAGTAATGTGTCACAATGACTCGGAAAAGCAGTAGAGATTTTTCCGCGCATGACAGAGCACAGAAACTGTGCTGAATGGTAGAGGCTTAGCAAGACGAAGGACCAGTTTGATTTTGGGCCACCTGGTGACTTTCTGTGGAACTGCAGCAGACCTTCTGGTTTTCATAACTCATGTTCTGGACATTCTATGGTCAAGACCTTTTATACTTGAAGACAGCTCATGAGCTTATGAAGAATTATATTAGGTTTGGGACCCCAAGCAGCTTTCTTAGTTGGAACTGCAGATTCGATGACTACATTGGAATAATAATAAACAGGAAAAAAAGGGCCAGAATTTCACTGCCACTGTCAATCACTAAAGGTGTGGAAGGAGAGATATTGTATTGCCCTTCCAATACTGTGAACTAGACGCAGTGAATTACTAGTAAGAACCCACTGCACATACTGCCTCAAGGAGGCTATGGGACTGTATGTCAATCACAATCAAACACTGTTGGTAGAGAAATTTGTTTCTGTTGCTGTCTCTATATCCGCTTGGTTAGTCGACTGATGGTCACATGTGCTTTAATTGATGAAATTTCAGCACATTTTAATGATCCACTCAAATATTAACATAGCGCTGTTCCTTGACACAAGAATACATGGCCACAACAACTGAGTTAACATAAGAATAATCTATGTATCATACCTGATGAGTGAGTATCTTAGCCCTTGTCTTGTTCACCTCCACAATGGTACCCTGTACCAGGTAAGGGTATGGTAGGATGTAGTTAAACAGGAGCTCCCACTCCTCCTGTAGGACATGGGTTACAAAAGCATCTTTAGCTTGGTCTTAATGGCACTCATTGTAACATCAACTCTCCAAATCCTGACAGGTATCACTGGCGGATCCAGAAATTTGGTAAGGGGGGGGCGCGCACCATGACGCGGCCGAAGGCCGCGGCCGCGCAGCGCAAGCTGCGCGGGGGGAGAGCACGAGAGGGGGGTACCCCCTCTCGTAGGGGGGGTATGGGGGGCCTCCCCCAGAAAATTTTTAAGAAATAGAAGCTCTCTGGTGCATTTTAGAGCCATCTCTGAGCAAATTTGAGAAACGAATTAACACTGATTTTTTGTCATGTCTGTGGCTGTCTAGTTCACTTTAGGGACATTTTTTAAAGCAACTACCACTGAGGACAAACCTAACGAAGGCTAGTTCCTCCTTCTTAATATTCATAAATGACGCCACGTTACAGAAACAATATCGCAAAATTATTTGTACCTGGCTGCCGATGTGACTTGCTCCTCGAAGCGGCTCGCGCTCCTATAAAATCGCATAGAAATCTCGTGGGGTCACAGTGAGCGGCTTGCAGGAGACTATTTTGAAAGTGTCTAACGCATTTGAAATTACATATATTACGGACTCTTTTTGCTTTTGTGGTGGCAATTGATGACGGTTAATCGGGGTAAATGACAACAAAAACGTCAGGACGATCATTGCGGCGACTGATCAGAACTGTAGTGGGGAGGGGGGTGTCGGCGCTCGACGCCGGTTTTCCCAAGGCGGGGTCGACCGCTCGAGTCTCTCTAGCCGATAACGGACGATAGAAATCATCAGTTTATTAAAAATAATTAAATTTCGCTGATTTTCTGGAGATCTTACAAAATTTCCACGCTCTTTCTATATTTTTAAGCGCCGAATTTGGCTTACAGCGGCCCACAAGTTTCATTGAGAAATTTATGCCACCGCGCTCCGTCCCCGGGCCTTCACCATAAGTTTACGTGACTCGGAGGACCCTCTAGTAATTGCAAACCGCAAGTTTCTCTAAGTAATTACCAGAAAATCTCCTTTTAGATAAGCGAATTAGTTTTATAACGTTGTCAATATTCTTGGCGTCCCTCAGAAGACCTCTAGTAGCCTGGTTTTATCTTACCAATTTTTTTTTTTTTTTGCCAGCTGAAGGGGGAGGCGCGCGCCTGGCGCGCCTCCCCCTGGATCCGCGCGTGGGTACCCTAAGACTGCAACATTTGAAAACAAACAAACAATGAATTCAAAGGTATCTACTAAATGCAACATGCGTAATCACAGAGGTATGCACACTTTAAATATTCAGGTGTGCGAGATATTCTTGAGAAGGCCTCCATAACAAGTGGCCATCTTTTGAAATCAACATTCTGAAAGTACTAGTAAGGTGAAAATTGTTCCAAGCAGTTAGAATGCCAGCACCATGTTTTGAACTAAGACTTGAGCTTATTTGCTGTTTGTCAGATGTGAATGGATGGATGGATGGGTGGATACACATGGATAGACGAATTATGCATGAAAAGATAGAGGGGAGAATGAATGGATGAATGGGAACAGGTGATTATTCCCAAACAATGGCTTGGATTGTTCGAACAAAAAAAGATGTGATTACTGTTAGAGTCAATTCCGAGTCACCGAGAGGATTTTAAATAATATTTGTCATAAGTTTGAACTGTTCTAAGCAAAAGAATATTTCAGTCACTAAAGTTCTAAATTGTTCAAACAATAAAAAATGAAAGTTTGAACATGTTTGAACCTACCTACATATGTTGGAAACATTTGGAAAGTAATGGTACAAATATCTCTTTATTTAGAACAATTTAGAAACATCTGTGTGTTTTTGTTAGTGTTGGAACATGTGATCATATGTTCCAACAATTTGTGTCATTTTTTCCCTCCATAAAACTTTTATTACCCCCATAAACCAAGCTGCTAAGCTTGGCCTTTTGTTTGGGTCCTGTATTTTTAGATTTTCTTTAGTAGACACTGGTGACTCCTTTGTCAGAAGGTGTCAGACAGACACAATTTCCTGTACTTGGCAGGGATGTGTGAATTGCCCTCTTCCCAGCGCACTGACCCAGTTTCATCATATTGTTTCCATGTTCGAACATGTGATCACATGTGATCACAAATGATGAATCTATGTTGGAACAGTTTAGAAACTATCAGAAATAATGACTTTGATGTTATAAACACAATGATGTTATAAACACAATGATGTTATAAACAGTTCTAAACAGTTACTTATCACAATTATTATGTTATAAAGATTTCCGAAATGTTGGAACAAAAGGCAAGAAACACCCTCTTGGTAATGTGGAATTGACTCTATGTTACAGCAACCTTTACATGGAAGGAACAGTTATGGTTTACCATAAACCTTATAAGTTCTACTTTAAGAATAAAACCTGTACAGGGAAGAAACAGCATCAAGGATTTACCATAAACCTTGTAAGTTCTACGTCAAGAATGTAAGCCTCACCTCCTCCTTAAGAAGTGACAAATCCACACTGCTGATGTCTGGAAGATCTGGATAAACACCTGAGACAAGCCAACAGGAGAAGAAGACGAGGTTAGGACAAAAAGAATGAAGAACAATGTAATGAACATATAAAGGGAGGAACAAAGTCTAGAAACATATACGGCAAATAGCAATTACTCATCAAGCAACTGGATATGATTTTGATTCAGTTGCTTGAGTAATTTGGCATATCTTATTAGGATGTCTAACCTCCATCGATGTATCTAGAAATATATATTTAAGACAAAGGAAAGTATTAGGCATAATCAAAGATTTCGTATCTCCGTATATTTTCATAAGGCAACAGACATGCATATATCACATGTGGCAGTAAACTGGAAATTCTAGGACCTTTGGCTTAATTTCCTGCCAGTGTCCACAACTTGCCTGCCTTCCGTGTGGAAACCAACTACATGTACAGTCTAATGTTCTAAAAAAAAACTATGGACGCACAACCAAATAAACAGATACAAACCATGATAAGAAAACCTTGGTACAGAGAGGTAATAAATGTATACCTGCTTGTACATCCTCCTGGTAGTGTTTGAAGAGTGTAGCCAGCCGAGCACAGTTGTACAGGATGAACGCCCCTCCCTTGTTATCCTGTGGCCCCTCCCCACTTTCCTTAATGGACAGGTCCAGCTTAGCCTGTACAATAGTATTTGGGATATTCTATGTTGAAAATCGAGGGAGAAATGGAGGCCAGACTTTTGCTTCCAACAAAATGCAAAAATTAAAGTTTGTAGTAACTAACAAATGGTAAAAAGGAAACGGAAACTTTCACCATAGTTTGCTATAATTGTGCTTTTTGTGAGGCAAACACCATGATTTCATGCAGGATATTAAGCACTTGCTTATATGTTATTTTGAGCTGTTGTGTCTGGTTACAAACTGATCACTGCATTTGTTGTAACACAGAGGTCAATTATGTTGTAACAGCATATGTTGCATATTTGGTGTAAATACTTGTGTGTAAGTCAACTGAATAACACCATCATTATTTGTTAAATGTAATGAAGAATGGTATTTCTTAAGGAAAGTTTCATGGAACTCACGATGTTCTGACAGGAAGTGAAGAGCAGCTCAAACTTGATGGCAGCGGCCGTCATGGCAGTGATGGTGTCTTCCCATCCTGCACCTGACAGTAAACACAACTTCTGTTAGGTTAAAAAGTACTGCAAAGTCATTTATTTTAGGCAGTTGAAAGGAGGTTTAAGCAGTGTTTTTATTTGCAGTTGAAACAATTCTGCAGTACAGACCGTAGCATGCAGTACATTGGAAATACCTATTTGTTGGAGACATGTATTCGCAATGAAGTGGAAAACCACTGCAAACATTTCAATATCAAAATATTTATGGCAGTATTGTGCTAAATTCTAAAAAAATTGGTTGAGCTTAAACTAAACTAGAAGGTGAGCATGGGTTGGCTAATCATCAAATGAAGGAAAGATGTCTAGGACTAGGCATAACTCACAAAAGATGACCTTTGAATTTTAGATCATGCAAAAACAACGACAGACTTGTTACCTTGCACTGCATCCCCGTACTTAAGTACTGAAGCTTCCCTCATCTGGGCATGCCTCAGTCTGGGGAGAAATCAAAGACGTCATAAAAATCTTTTACTATAAGAATAATGGCAAGAAAAGAAATAAAGGGGGACTTGCCCACTCTACTACAATTTCTGTGATGTGACAAAGGAGCCACGTGACTGCAGCAGTTGAACAAGGCTGACAGAGTCAGACAAAAATTTGGATAAGATCCAATTTATTTGAAGTATTGGTTAGATAATGTTAAGATTTCTTTCATGTCATTTATCAACACAGATGACCTACCATGATATCTATAAACTATTCTTACAATACATTGATTGATCCTGTTCCATTCCTACCTCCAGAAGTCCTGTGCTGTGAGCTGTTCTGTTGTAGAGGTAGATTTTCTGGCTGCTACAGAGTTGTACACCAAATGGGTCTGCAGATAAAAATAGATGTTCCTTTTTGTATCTAAAATCTCAGATTGAGTGTTTGAGATGCATGTAAATGATATGTAAATTATTGAGTCATACAAAGTAGATATGTCTTCCCTGCTTAGCATTTGTCACTTGTGGACAGTATGGAAGTTAAACACTTGGTGCTGTACCAGTGGACTATCTGCCTGTGGCTGCGGTATTTTCTGTGCTTGCACAGCTGTCTGGCCCAAGGGATTCAGAATGGGAAATAGGCACCTCCCTACACCATGTGATGCAAGAAAGACTTAACATTTTTTTTTAGATTGGATTTCACTTTGTGATCTTGAATTACTGACCTGAGAGGTTGTGACCTCACATGGGTTCAATGTCCTCCAGGTCATGTCCACCTGCTGACTGTGGAATGACCTCCCATGGCTGGCCACGTGAACCACAACAGGTGCCTGCTAGAATGGTACATGTAGAAAAACAACTAAGAAAGCAGAGATTACTGACAGATTAGACTGGATCTCATAAAAGAGAAGCAAAGTCTTTATAGAAACAGCAGAATCCCTTTATACAGCCATATGACAAATTATGGTCTAAGATATTTCTTATCAATGATAAAAGCTCCTTGTTCTTATCAATACATGCTATATAAACATATATACATTGAATCTAAAGACAATAGCCTTACCTTGGTCTGCACAGAGTCTAAGGTCCTTTGTAGAAAAATAACTTCTTCTAGTAGCCTGGTTGGCTGGTGCCCTTCAAGAACTGAAAAATAGAAAAGAAACATGAAATTACATCATTGTGTTTATCTAATTCGCCTCTTATATGCATAATTATCCAAGGACCAAATGGCATAATTATACACTCACCTGTTACAGTCTTCAGATTTGGATCATACCATTCTTTACCTGTTATGATGAAAGAAAGAACAGTCATCCATTTCAAATTTACATGTTACAGACAAGTGCAAGAAAAAAAATGCCCTATAACAAATACATGTCTTCTATCTATTTGATGATAGCTTTATTGAATTTGGTTTGTGTAACTTTTGTACATTGAGACTTTTCTAGTATTGTACGGATCTAAATTTTGCACACACAAAGTCAAAATTACTTCTCTTTTTCTAACATAAAACAAAAAAAACACCCCAACACAGCCACTTACCAGTTTGTAGGTTATTCTCATCAATGAATTTCTTCAGATCCAGCAGGACAAACTCTCCAGTTTTTGCCAGTCTATCGCCTGATGCATTTATACCCTCGTCACGTCTTTCACAGTGCTTCATACCTTCATCATCATGAGATGACAAATGTCTTCTCTCCTGAATGTTTGATATTCTATATTTAGACTCAGCTGTTGCCTGAAGAATTTTCTCCTGAGTTGCTGAGACTAAATCCACTGCTGAAGCCTGAACACCATCACAAAGACTGTCCCAGAAGTCCCCAAGTGCTCCCTGAATGTTGGGTCTGACATCATGTACTACAAACCTGGAGGGAAGACAGATTTAAAGGAATGTTGTAGACAAAATCTGTGAAACGTGTGGTTATAGTGCTTACAACAATAACTGTATAACATACATCACATGGCAACATTTATTACATGTATTTAAAAACAATATAAGTATGGGATTTAGAGCATTTGTACTTTGAGATAAGACTATGTGATTGTACATTTTTTGGTGAAATATGGAGAAACAAAACTAGAAGCCAGAAGAAAAAGGAATTTACGTCAATCTATGCAAATATGCAATAGATACACATAGTCCCAGGATAGGGTTGGGCACAAGTCTGTGATACATGTAGAGTAATGTATAGTTTTTTTTTACTCATCTTAGCAATAATACAAGGTATACAAAATCACAGAAGTCAGTATGTCTTACCCTCTAGCCTTGAGTAAAGCAGCCACATGTGAAGCTATCAAAACTCCTCTCAGCTGTACCAAACTCTGTCCCCCATCATTAACATCATCATCACAAGTCCTGTAGTAGTTTGGTACAAGATTCACGATGGCCACCTTCTCTCCACTGCTATGTAGGCACCCATAGTTTGATTTCAGCTTTTCCACACTGGAAAGAACCTTGTGGAATGTGAGAGGCTGGGAAAGTTTGACACAGAGTCTGCCATCGGCTGATGTGCTTAGATGCTGTACAGGTAGACTTAAGCTCAACAGGGACTCAGTCGCTTCTTTTGAAGATAGGAAACTTTCAAGATTCTGAAACAAAGACAATCTTAAATATAACATTAAACAGTAACGTTAACTTTCTAATATTAACAGTGGAAAAAGTCTTATTGACAGGAAAGGCTGGGCAGTAAAAGAGCCATCCTATAGTCTTGCTCAGGAGTGGCAATAGATCCCATTTTTGCATATGCATTGAGAATCATCTCCAGGGTTAGTGGTGTAACGTTACAGATAGTAAGGGTTAGAGGTACTGTAAGATATAACTTAGAGATATAACGTAATGTTCCTCAGATTGGTTGTATAATTTAGTTCCTTGGCTTCTGATATTAACCCCGTCAATAGTACAAAAAAAGGTGTAATAATCCTGTCATTCGTGCAGTACAAAGCATCTTATTGACAGGAGCATCCTGGCAATAGTGCAAAAAATGTCTTATTGAAAAAACTACAACGTTAACGGAGAGAAAATTGGTACCAATCAAAATATCTGGTGAACACCGCCCCTTTTTACGCCCCCCTCCCCACTCACCGCTTGCTCCGGAAAAGCCGCTTTTACGAAAACTGACGGGACAACGAAGTCTCCATTCCTGAGTTTTGTACTTTGTTTTAGTAATACGGACCGTCCTGGCTTCTTAAAGTCTTTGCACTGTGCTCTATTTCCAAGAAAATCCTCAAATTCCTTCGAAAAACTATTCAACAAACATCCGCTTTCCGCCATCTTGGTTTACCCTTTGACCTCACCAGTACCCAGAAAGCTGTTCGCTAAAAGTAACAAAGTTTTATGCAAAGTGCAGTAAGGCCATAGTAAGAAACTTTTATAGATCCCGTCCAATGCAGATTCCAAATCTGATGCGAGAGCGCGAAAAGAACTTAATAGGTAAAAAAAAATAATAACAAGGTGCAAAGAGGACATTATGGTGTCACTGACGAAAGATAACGGATGTTATCTGAAGCGTTCAGAGTTTGAACGTTTCCAAAATCATATCCAGTTGCTTGAGAAATTGATATTTGGCGAACATTAGTTTGTTACAGCGACAAACACGGCATCACATCTAACAAGCCATTTATTCCTGTATTCAAGAAGTGAAGAAAGTGACAATAGTGTGGTAGCCTAGGAAGTATCAATTGCCAAAGTAGCAACTAACGTTACACTCGAGACTACCACGCTGTTACAGTTGACGTAATTTCTACAACTACAACAACTGGGTGCTCCTTTCATTTTTGTCAGCGGGAAACTTCTGTGATCTCTAATTGTCTCTAATTTTAATTTTCTCGTATATTCTCATATGGCATGATTAGTTTCTCACTCAAGAACATGTTTTTCCTCGAATATGACACGGACTCCCCGATTTACTACTTGGACTGTGGATAGGCCTGACGTTCTAAAATCAGGAGTGCCAACCGCTAGACCACGTGCCGTGCCCTGTAGTACATTCTTACATCGCACGCAACTGTTCACGCGTCATTTTTGCTGTAAGCCTGTTTAGCTAACCCCGCTGTTTGAACACCTTTATTACCCTAATGACGTCTCTATTTCCTCCATTAAGCACTGTGCTGTTATCAGTTTATGGGCCCTTCAACCGTTTTAAACCTTATCTTTGCCACCGGGATCCGGGAGTACGTTACAATGCGTCAGGTGCCTTTCCTCTGGCGTTCTTAGTTTTTACCTAAACCTACAATAAACAAGGCACCAAGAGTTAAATACCAAGAGAGAGACAATTGACTCAAAAACGACCCAAGTGTTACTCAGCACAAAGGGGCCACGTCTAGCGAAATAATAGACGTAAGAAGACAACAGCAAAAGCAACAACAAAATATACTAGGTAATACTAGTGCAATCATACTGCTATTGTGTCATTTTGGCAAACGACGACTATTGCAGCATTTTTGCTGATGTTTACATGTATATTATCAACGACCAGGCATTCCGAAAACAGTCGGATTAGGTCATAAGAGCGTGTTTACGGTTATACATGATATCTTTTGATCAAAACAACACACGCAAAACAAGACCTTTGAAACGCTGCTATCGAGAAATTTCTGAACGCCGTAGCAGTAAACAAATTCAAGACACCTAAGCACTATTCCTGTAAACGGTATGGGGCTCAAATCCAATTTTCTATGGATAAGATTAGAAAATTGTTCGTCTTAATACTGACAGTTTCGTAGAAAAACATGCAACATCACTAAGAATTAATATTGGAGCTACACAATTAAAGCACTCTCCCTCTCGCTACGGTTCTCCCTTGTCCGTCCATATTGCCTGTCAATCACGTATGGCAGCCTGAAGTCCTGGTGGGAAGATTCATGTACGGCTGATTTGCCGAAGGACCGTTATGTACTTTTACATCACCAATATTTGCAGCACAGGGAAGCCATAACAAATGTGATCAATCAAGAAAAACTTGGGCAGACGACGCTAGAAAGAAAGGAGTGGCGGTACATGGTGGGGTTGGCTGAAAGATTACGTGTACAATGTATATGTTGGAATGCCAAGGATTGATACCCAGTGTTATCTAATTTTCCCAATTTGCAGTAGAGCGGTAAAGTACCAGGGAGCGTACGGTTAAATACACAGTGTTATCCTCGCTTGGGTTGCACAAACAACTTAAGCAAAACAAAGGTTACAAGATACCGTGTTTTCAAACACGTACTGGTAAGGGAAAAGTCCAAAAGATGCACGCATTTTAGTGAAATGTCACTAGAGTACATCAACCTTAACGTGAAAGAAATGTCCAAAGAAGGGAGATAGAGGTGTTCTTTGACTCTAAAAATCCTGATGTAAAGTTACAAATTAAGGATAAAGAAAAAAAACTGTGAATTATCTGGTTGACTTGTGGGAAAATACACTAAACAAATTAGTATAAGACCGGTGTGCGTAATTCATTTAGCTCCGGGGATCTAACTACATATTTGTGGTACATTCCCTATCAACGTTGTCCAAATAAGGAACACAACTTTTGCTAGCTGTGTGTTGGATAGGCAAACACCGGTTTCATACATGTACAGTAGTCGATCAAGGAAAGCAAACATCTCACTACATAGCGTTGGAATTTTTTTATTGAGCAAAAGCTAATATTTCAAAATATGGACTAGAGCAAAACAATCTATGATATGCAACTAGGGGAATTCAATGTACAAGACCTAAAATTTGATACATGCTAACTTACTTAAGTTTAATGCCCATCTTTGGGCATAGGCCATGGACTATGTCCCTCTCCAGTCTGTTCCAGGCCTTCTTCACCACCTGACATAACAGGTGGAAATCGCCTCTTCAAGTCCACCCAGAGCCAGACTGTACTAAACCGTACACACCGGGACTGGCCCCTACTATTTTCGATGAGCGTGGTGGGTTTACATGTCGATGTAATGTGCTCTGCCGGTGTGTGGTTCTCCGCAAGCACAGGACACCCCATCTTAGAGGACGTCCCTAACCGAAGCTATAACAGTTCTCATCATTTTCACATGAGGGATATGTGCAATATGTGTAAAGTGCCTTTTCTAAAGAGTAGAACCTTGGGGCCTGTTTGGGATTCTAACCCAGAACGTTTAGATTGTAATAAGCTAATAAAACTAATCACAAGACCACCTTTCCACCTAATCTCCAAGCAGATCTATCGGTGGCAGAAAATACCGATAGATAAGTTTGCCGGCCTAGGAATGGTCACTGGCAGGCTACACTCCCTTGCCAACTTTTGATACTATTTTATTCTAACTTAATGAAGATTACTGGTACTTTCTACCTACTAGCTGCCGTTGTTTTGGAAATAGCCAAGTTGCCCTTCTCCAACCACAGTCCGGGAGGCCAGGCCACTCGTCCTTTTGTTTGTTTATCACAAATATACTGCCAAGACAAGTTATTTCCTCACATCCAGATGTGTTTTTGCAACTTATTTACTGTCGACTCTTACAATTGAAAAACTACCTCAATCTATCATTCCGTGTTCGCGGTTTATAATGCGATATTTTTCTCACGTTCCCGTGACAAGCTTTGTTCTAAATGAGCGCGCTAATTTGGGTTTAGGCACGTTATGGTTGTCGCGCTCTGTTTTTCCCGCCAATTCGTTCTGTCAGCCTGTCTGCCGTTTGCAAACGTGGCCGGCACACACTGACGCAGTTTGGCCGGGTCACGCGTGCTGTGGGGCCGCCGCGGAGATGTACACTTCCCCGCGCATCACTTCACCTCAATGCCGCCTGAGAAGCTCGGACAACAAAAATTCGCTGATCCCGAAAGTTTTGCTGATTGAAAATAACTGTTTTCGCAGAAGGTTAGCGTTAATGTCACGGTAGATTAACCGTGGTAAATGGACTAATGTCACTTGGTCAGTGGAATTTGCTTGTGGTGATATTGCTTCGGACATGTGGTAACTGCGAATGTTCGTTATGTAAGCCGGAGCGAGACCTTGACACCTTTCTTCATCCAACCATTCATTCTCTCATTCATGAATCTACGCATCTAAACAGTCATTCCTGTTCTCGCACATTATCATTCATAACACAGTGGAAGGTTGAGTCAATGTTTACCATTTTAGTGCGGTCGAGCAAAGTTACATCTCGCGTAACATGACAGGATTAAAGATAAATGCATAAGTTTTAAATTGACAGGTCTCTACCCCCATCTCATCTGTAGTGAGAGGGGGACGTACATTCTTGATCTTCTTTCTCTCTTCTTGCCATCCTTACATTTCTCGTAGCTGCCTTTCTTCTTTCGTCCATTCCATTTTCTTTGAGTACCATTTCTCCCTTTACCTCCCTTCCTTCCTTCATTTCTTCCTTCCTTCCTTAACCTCCCTTCTTCTTCCTTCCGTTCTTCCTTCCTGTCTTGCTTCCTCACTTGCCCCTTCCTTATCCCTTCCTACCGCTTCCTTCTCTCCCTTCTTCCTTCTCTCCTTCCTTCAACTGTTTGTGCCCACATACACGTAGAGTAACGCCACCCTACACATTCCCCACCCCTTTAATATTTTCCTGACGATGGTATGGAGGGGTACGTTTCACCTACCCCCTCAGTATAACGGTGGTGCACTGTCCCCCTTCTCCCAGCTTGTGACCCATATGCAACGTCAAACCAGACTGACACGTTTTACCAGCACAATGAGAGACCCCCTCGACCCCAGTGTCGGCTACATCAGAGGCCCAGGTGAGTTTAATAAGTGCCCAGGTACGGGCTGCCATGAGAAGAACCAATATTGTCCCACTCTTGACGAAGCCGGGGCTCTCCAAACCGTGAAACAATAGGCCCTCGTCAGAGCGGCGTGTTTACACATCGCGACACCAGCCACCAGGTTAAATATAACCTTACGTTACGAAAGGCGACGTGACAATCAGGACAGGACCCCAAATCATAGTCAGTCATACTCACACATATTTTCAGCCTCTATTTCATATACGTCGCACGACTAATTAACGACAGCTAATGATTGATCGGGCACGTTCGTAAGACCGTCGTGGATGCGTCGTACAACATTCGGTGCTATAGTTATATTACGCAACTAGAATGAAGCAACTCAAAAGACTTTCGTTACGGTATTGCAAAGTTGCCTCAACAGATTAACGAGTAAAATCCAGTGCATAAGTCTATCATGATGAGGTTGACACACTAGACTACTAATGACAGTGGGTATATCAAAATGTTTGTGTTGTTGTTTGTTTTTCCACATGTTTGACCCCTGTGGGTGCATGAAACAGTAAAGCTGAAAGTGCTACAGACAAATGCATCGCTACGGACTAAAAATCATATACGACAAAGAAACGTTCACATTTTCAAGACACGTTGAAGTCTTGAAGCGAAAGTGTTTCAGAATAAAAATATTGTTCATACAGCCAGTCTTTATTTAGGTGGGTATGATTGATATATTTTCTGCCCTTTCTTCACTAGAATCTGTGGACCCTTCCATATGTGGTTAAACTGACATAGTCCTGTTGAAAAGTTGCTGAATAGCTCTACAGAACGCAAAGTTGTGGAGCCACATGAAGCTAATTGGGTTAGCAAACCATAGTACGCAACACAAGCAGGTTGTTTGCACAAGTCACTGCCGCAATTTCCTCTCTAATCCACGGCAAATCTCTCCGCTATGTTTGATAATGTCCACCGGCACGGCAATGTGGTTTTCAAGTGTTTATGGACGCGAAAAAAGTGGTGTTATTCGTGACAGGCTGTAACAGCATACTGCCAGACGGAAAACTAGGTGTTGTAGAAGACTTCTCAAGAACCGTCTTTCAAGACGAATGAAAGAGTCAAAGAAGAGGGTTTTCCTCCATGTCACGTATTTGTAAACATACGTATTCATAAATCTGTTTGGACTTTACTCATTGTAATCTGCATTTTGCCTGACCCTTACCTCTTCCCTCATGACCTCAGTAAAAAACAGCCTGTTGTCTGATTTGAGTTTTTTTTTTAGGAGATTCGTGGTTTTAACGCATGCGTAGTGATATCCTCTCTGCGCAATATGTCAAAAGCGAAGTTCTCTAACAGTTCTTGTCTCGACCATTGCCTCTATTTTTATAACGATGCCTGAAAATGTTTTGTTTCATACAATATGTCTTAGTCTCTCTCTTCGTACATATTAGTGATAGTAGTAGGGACTTGTGGCGGTGTTGTAAGACCATGAGTAGTACTGTACTCGATATAATGTACTCAATAATTGTTTTACGCCTTGTGCGTTTGATTCCTGAGGCAAGTCTCTGCTTTTCCTCCCCTCGTTTAAATCCTCCTTAAGTTAATGTCTCCGAAGAGTTCTGTTTGCTGCAAGTGACTCCCATGTGGGCCTTAAAGTCCCGTTAATTAACATCCTTAAAACGCATGCGCAGGTGGGGACCGACGATCCGGTGTTCTTGCCCCAGTAACCAGTTCACTGTACAGTACCATTGATTCGATTTTCACAACGATGCCCACACATGTTTTGTTCAATATGCTGTAAATGCGGGAATTTAATTTCGCGGTACCGGGAAAAGGACTTTTCGCGGTGGTTTTAAGTTCGCGGTAGCACCATGCACTGTAGTCTCTTACTGCCATGGAAAAATGTACACAGTGGTTTTAACTTCGCGGTGAAGTGGTCGCCGCGAAAAACGCCAACATAAAAACCACCGCGAAAGTTTCTGCATTTACAGTACATGTAATATAGCTCTGGTGACGTATTGCCAACAATTCGTTTCGTTGCGCATGCTCGGTTGGACCCATAATATCACTTGAACAAGCCCTTTAAGTCTAGTGTTATCGTGTAACTTAATTGGATCAGAGAAAGAACACACAATGTTGGCTTCTGATGAATCACCACAAAATCGTTTGTCAAAATATTTGATAAGGGATTTGGAGAGAAAGCCTGGAGTGAGATAACGGCCGTTTGGTGGCCAATGCTACAAAAAACACGTTTATGATACACAAATTAAAACAACTCCTGATATAATTTGAAAATACATTGCGTTGATGATAGTCTTAAACGCGTGAAGAAAGCGTTAACAATTCAACCGGAAAAATGTCACTCTTTCTCTTATGTCTTATTATCCTTTGAAAAATGAGAATGGAGGTATATGGGTCTAATTCAACTTGAAATGATCCAAAGTTTCACACTTAGCGATTGTGTCAGAATATATCATAGCTAGTTATGCTATCAATTGAAATTAAAAAAGAAAACTTTGAAATTCTAATCCTGAATGGTCTACGTATTGGCGTATACGTATATCTAGCGGACATGAGCTTGAGATCAAGAGGCCACAGGTTTGATTCATGATTCCTGGCTAGACATTGTGTCCTTGGGCACTTCACATAATTTTCCTCACTGCACTCAGGAGTGAAAATGGCTTTGATTGGGGACTTTAAAGTTTTTAAACAAGGCGGTGAAAGAGAGGGATAGGCTCCGCCATCCAATACCGTGCCCTATATACCGTTACAGTGCATGGCAACCCACTGATCCTACAACCTCAAAAAGGCTGTTGAACTAACTTAACTTTCTTCAGTACATATAGAAGCGACAAACACCTAAACATTAGGGATACCCACACTGAACATTCGTTTCAAACCTTACCCCCGTAACCGCACCTTTCCCTACCGTAATTCCATAACCTACATGTACACTTTTACTGTCATGTCCAGACCACAGTAGGTTTCTAGTTCAAGGTCACCTACAGAATACCACGCCTCGACCCTTGAAACCCCGGACGGTCCGACGACCTTTATTACTGTTACCTTTCCAGACGTCGCAGTGGACACAGGTGCGAGGAGTGGGCAGGCCACCGGTCATTTACAAGGACCTTTTGTTGACTCCTAAAGAAACTTAATCTCTTGACATTTAATAACCATGGTGACTTTGTGCTCTTGAGATCTTAGCGGAATTTATGTTCGCGGTGTGTTTGTGTTTGTGTTCGTTTTGCCTGAAAGCATTGTGTCTGTAAAATAAGGTGTTAAACCTTAGTTAAGCTTTATAAATCAGCGTTATCATTTTCCCATCATCAGATGCTCGGTTCGTTTCAAGGCCACAGCTCCATTGGCGAATTTGTACGGCCAGATGTGCATTGAGCCAGCTCGCAGGTTTCCGCGTTTGGTGAATCGAGATGTCAATCATATTGAATGTCTGATGTAACCAACGTGGTTCTGGAGTTTTAGTATGAATACAAGGTGCGTTCATAAAGGTTCAAAACCTGAACCGGCAAACAACTTGCATATAACTCGTATATGAGGCATAACTATAAGACTTATCAAATTCAATAACATCGCGATCGGTTAGTTCCTTGCGACGGCCTTTTGGAAACCGAGTGGGATTAAAAGACAAAGAGAATGTGGACATTTGAGCTAAGAACACAGGTGTGCGGGTCAGCCTCAGAGCAACCCACGTCTTCCTAGTTTAAACCACGAAGGGATTCTTTACCCAACATTTCGCCGTTTGCTTCTCCATTCGAATAGACAGGCACAATTAAAGACAGGCACAGAGAGAGGGAGAGAGAGAGATAGAGAGAGAGAGAGAGAGAGAGAGAGAGAGAGAGAGAGAGAGAGGGAGAGAGAGAGAGAGAGAGAGAGAGAGAGAGAGAGAGAGAGAGAGGGAGAGAGGGAGAGAGGGAGAGAAAGAGATACAGACACTCAAATACATAGCTAAAACAATACTTCACTCCCAATCTTTGAAAACGAAACAGGCGCCAGGTTGAACTGCTATCTGTGCCCTACCCTTGACTGTGCATTTACTAGTTAGTCTAGTACCAGAACCATCTGTAGTTCTGTGAGGATTTATCACCAGTAGAAATGCGGGTGACCACAGGAAAGTCTCTGTGCTTAGTATATTCTATCAACAAAAGTGCTGATGTTAGTGAAGGTGAGGGCCAAGTTGGCAGACGACATGGCGGCAATAATGTGTTACACGGCCACCAAGTGCTGAGTCAAGTACCGACGTGACGAAGCTGTCTGAAAAGGTAGAACAATCTTTAGTAAACACAAACCAGGGACGCCCTTGCGAACGGCTTTCTTAGATCCTGCAAGGTAATCTCCAAGCAGATCTTGCTGTGGCAAACAGCGATCCTGCCTGGTACCATTGGGTATCCGCTTTAAAGATATGGAGAAAAATTGTTTCGATCTACCGAGGCCTTAACAAGAACACCTGGATATCTGAAGTGTTCAAACTTTTAGAATTACTGATACTACATTGGTAGATCTCTGCGGATTCGCCATTTTCAATGCGATGGTCTTTGGTTCCCGGTGCAAATATAATAGCGTTAAATACTGAAAGCCAAAATGCTTTCAAAGATATAAGCTATGTATGATACAGAATAAGAGATAAGCTTTATACAGAATTTCTAGAAATGTTTTGTTCAACATCTTATTTTCTACACACAAAAAATCCCAAATGAGTGGTACAACAGTTGCATACTGTCCCAAAATCCGTCCCACGACATTGTACCTGACCTTGAACCAGAACCTCAAAGCCAGTCTGGCTGTCACCGATAAAAACTCCAGACGAGAAATCTGACAAATCATGACACAGGGCGCGGCGATTTCAGAGGAGTTCCTACCAAGATTTAACACTGTATTTCGTTGCGTCAGACCTTGGGTGATACCAATGCTTGCATGTGTGCGTTAACACGTGTGCGTACTGATTATGCAAGTGGCCAGAAAATAGACCAAGGCTGGCGTGCGGGCAAGGACGTTTTAGAAACCACATCTCAGCATGTTTATCCGCTGGAAGAATGGAAGAATGACAGACTTGATATTTCAGTGTTTGCATTGCATATTGATTTATTTGTCGACGTTGCATTGGACAGGAGTATATATTCAGAATTTTATTAGGTCTTCTGGTATTTCATAAAAGTTTATACAAGTATACGTCGATGAAGGTTAGACATCCAGGTAATAAGATATGCCAAAAAGGAGTTGCTCAAGCAGCTGGAAAAGTTGCTTGAGTAACTGCTTTTTGGCATATGATAAATGTATTGTTGTCGTTGCCAAAATTATGAAGGATACCACGTACAAATTGAAAACATTCAAAACGGCCTAGCCAGCCTGTAATGAAATAAATGAATATTCTTTCGGAAAAACATATTTTCGTCAGATCACCACCATTCGTTTGTCTTCCCTTCTGTTGCCCCTGTTTTCTTTCCTTCTTGGAATTTGGCGTTAATTAACTCAATTTGAGATTTACTAATGCAGAATCAGCAATACCCGAGGTATGCGCACTTCAAATTTCCAGGTGTTCAAGACATTCTTGAGAAGAACTACCAACGTGGCGGTAATATGCTTGGCGGAATCATGAGCATTCACCAAAGAGCTTTTTCTTAAGAAAGCTCCTTGTATTGATGTATAGTCGGTTAAGTTTCAGCACTCACTCACTCACTGCTAAATGCGGGTACTGCCCTGTACGTTGTTTTCTTGTTTCGTAAAGTGGATTATCCACAAACAAATTGACCAAAGCTTTCTTGGTATTTTGTTTGTAGTCTTTGTTTGACTGTTTTCGTTTTTCTAGTTGGCAATCGGTAAATCTCCGTAACATGTTTTGCGGTTTCATGGGGAGTTGTAGCTCGCCGGACCGTAGAATTACACATGTATACAGGGTAAAGTGATATCCTTGCCTGATTTATAACGAACACTGCAAGAGCATTGTGATGCGTGATTTGATCAACATCTTTCAACACTTAACATCAGTGCTTTTTTAAAAATTCTAACTTTTCAATTGAAGGGCTGTTCTATGAACAAAGATTGGAAACATGTTGAATATTACGCAAATTACGTAGAGATTACTTTAAGGATCTTTGGCATAATATTTGAGCCCTCACTGTGCAACGCAACCCTGACACATCAGACAAAGTAAAGGAAAAGGGAAAAAGAGAAGGGGTAAGAGACAAGATAGAAGAGGTAGAGAAGAGTTGTAGACAATGTGTCTTGTGGAAATGAATGTCAGTTAAAGTTCTTGCGAATAAGAAAGATGGAAAGACAGAAAGAAACTGAAAGAGAGACAGAGCGAATGAGAGGGGAGAAAGACGGCAAGAGAGCGCGCGCAGGAGGAGAGAAGGGAGCTCGAGACAAAGAGAGAGAAAGACAGAGACAGAGAAATACACCGAGAGAGGCAAGAACACAGAAAGAGAGAGAGACAGACAGAGAGACAGAGAGAGAGAGAATTTGCTCATCAGTGTTATGGCAAAGAGTTTGTTTGAATTGTTTGTTTGAACTTTATTTATTCATAAGAAGCTCAAAACGGCCTGCAGGCCGCTTTTTATTGAGGTCACGAGGAAGGTAAGGGTCCGATAAAATATAACAGAGATACAGACAGATTGCATCGAGTCCTCATAATTGTAAGTTGCTAAGTTTCCCTACAATTCGGTCCAAAGTTCTGTGACGCACGTCAACTCTGAAGTGACAAATGCGGCTTAAACACAAACTACTCCACCCTGTTGTAATGACTCAAAGTAACGGCATTACTAGTCACGTTATTTAGTCCCACATTATAAATCAGATTTATCGTTTATTTGATCCTACAGTTCCTTGGACAAAAGGCTCGGTGGGACAATTGCAGGTGTTGAGAGAAAACTGCAAACATTGGGAAGAATGGGGCCGTCTAGACTGGACCTGAACAACGACTTGGCCAACACCCAGGAAAAACACGGCCACCAACCGGTACTCAATGACACTAGACGACAAAGGAGTAATATTTTTACATTTTGCAGTGTAAGAAAGTTTTGTCTGCGTGTCGCAGTTAAGTAGGACGGTTGTAGACGGTTTTATTGAGACGGGCTCTTCAATACCATCGATAACCCACAATATTTACATAAACAGCTCGGCTGTGGTTTGTTTTGCTGTTGTCATTCTGCGCGCGCACACACACAGCAAACACAGACACACAAACACACACACACACAGCACACACAGACACACACACTCTCTCTCTGACACACACGCGCACGCACGCACGCACACACACACTCTCTCTCTCTCCCTCACTCACACACACACACACACACGCATACGCACACACACACACACACACACATACATATATATGATTACACACACACACACACACACATACATACACACACACACACACAAACACACACATAAATAATCACATACACACACATACATAAACACACACACGCACACACACATATATACATGTAATCACATAAACACTCATACCACAATATCGTCGCATACACACATTACCAACTTCCCCAAACAAACGTATCCAACCACAACAACATTTGATGACCGACATAAATTCATTTCGCGCCAGATAACGCTCGGCATGCCTGTTCTGATTGGTTAGAGTCCCCAGCCTACCGAACTTTGTCCTGCGACATAAACTGATTATATCCACATTAGTACCCTGCCCTGAGCACACAAATATCATTGCATAACTCCGCCGCCATGCGTGGAGCTTACACCTGGACTTAAGCCAAGATCCGCGTGAGCAAACGACTTTCCAAAACACAGAAATTCCCGAATTGTTAGCGGTGGCTGCCAAGAAAGTCCCGTTGGTGTTGTCCGTAGCCCCTGTGCGAGTGTTGACTGTTCCGGTCGGTCCGATTCAACTTCGATAGGAAGTGTCAACACCACACGGCGAAACTGAGCGATTCATCACGGTTCGAGTGTGTAGAAACGTCCCGTGGGTTTGTACCTGCACGCTTCGACAGGAGACGGGAAACACGAACACTTGGCTTGTAGTGTTACGTGTGTTGACGTTGGTTAAAGTGTACAATAACTTGACTCATTTTTAGTCTACCGTGTTTGCTTTTCCAGCTACATACAAGTATCAGCATTGTTCCTTTACACGTCTGCATTACAATGTAACGTAAAACCTGTTTATTTCTCTATCTTGGTAGGATTGTTTTCTTTGCATCTTGACATACAAAGACACAAAAACAATAAACTTTTCAGATACTATATGTCATGCGCTATTTTTGCATCATCTTTATTGAAATCATATATGATGTGAATATATGATAAGATGCTAATCTCTTTTAATTTTTGATGCGCATCTAACTTCCGAGCAGATATTGGGAGTAAAAATCGTTACATCAAAACATTAGAAAAGTTCGGTGTTAATATGACTTGAACGTTATATTTACAATCCTGCATTGTATGCAGTAAAGCATGATAGATTAAATGCAAATAACAACATATGAAGGGAGGGAGGGGGTCATTTCTTTAAACAACAGGTTCAGTGTACACTTATTTGGCACGAACTTCAACTTGTGCATGATGTACGAGTTTATCATGATTATATAATAACTAACGGTACGTGGCATGCAAACAATAGCGGCGAGACAGCATGATTTATCAAGTGTGAAGAGGCCGAAGCGTTCCACGGTCTCTTGGTGCATGTCGAATTATACATCTATCCGAGAGATAACGTTACAAGTAGAAAGTCTACGCGAGGTACTGACATACGTTTACGGTGAGGTTTCATTGTGAGATTTGTGGTGAGAAAATTTGGTGAAAATACATTCGGTCATACTCATAGGATCCGTGCACAGTGTTTGCGCGTATATTTGCAGCATTTAGTCAGTATTTTCAGTGGCGTAACGTTGTAGTATTATTGTCACATAACATCAACTCTCGTAATTTCACCGGATGCCATGATACTGCCACATGAGAAAAATGGGAAGAGATGTACCAATGCAGCATGGATCCTGAGCTAGGTACATACACCTCAGATAGTTACTAATATATGTGTCCAAGACAATCTTGAGAAGGCCTCTATAACAGTCTTTTATTTTATGTGGCGGTATTAGGGCACTCGGTGGAATTGTGAAAGTCAATGTTACATCTAGGTTTGACTAGAAAAAACGACATACGCCGAAAATTACGATTTTTTTTTTTACAATTCAAAACATGTCGTCTTTTAGAACAGGACTCATATAATGTGTATTTCATGCGCATTTCAAAACTTCCATCGCATTTGGTTCAGTTATTTCTTTCTGTCCTACTTCTACTTGGAGATTGCGCATAACGTTATGACTGAGAAGACCACTATGTTCTCATGACAAGTTGAAGTTGGTTGTTTTGATTAATTGGACTAAAACCCATTCACTGAGCCCTTAAGGTAGCTGAATTGTGAAGAATTAAAGGAATAAAAATTCTTCAATGAATAGCTGATATCTAAGTGTGGATATTTGCTTTAGAAGCATGTATAGAATTGCAAACTTAGATCACTATATAGAATGTCCAAAATGCTTTATTCTCCCAGTGTTACATCCTAGTGCCCTTGGCCTCCAGAAAAACAACAAAGCAACTTGTAAACATGACCCACACACGAACCTTCCAAAACACAAGGCTTTTTTATTCCCCGCTTGTTGGCCCAACCAACCACTTTAGAAATGTCTTTACAACATCAGGATGTTGACACAAAAGTCTCGCATTAGAAGCTTGGAACGTTGCCCCGAGAGAGACAGAGAACACAGTAGCTAGGTAAACCCTCTCTTTTCCCGCGCTTTTCTCTCACCGCGGCTTATCAGACGACAGTTCTAAACGTGACTAACAACATCCGCATGCGTGTGTGGCGACCTTGCACAACACATGCATCCGTTTACAAGAGACTACTTCACATTTACACGACTAGACGAACGGGTAAAAGTTTAATAGAAGCCCCGAGTGTTGCGTATAAACACACACAGTCCCAATTGACGTCATCTGCATTTGCACGTGAGCACCGCTCGGGCTGACATAACCTTGCATCCGATCTGGTATCGTGAGTTCAGGGCCCGGCGTTGTTCGGGGCTGTTGGAGATCTACGCCACCCGATCAACCATAGCACACGGTAGCTAATCTCCAAGCAGATCCTACGGTAGCATAAGATAGCATCAAAAGTTGCCAGAGGAGTGAAGCCAAGGGGTGTGTTTGGCTGATGATTCCCTTTGGCCAGCTGAAATTCCTTAGCCAGCTTTGGTACTATCTTATGTCACTGGTAAATCTGCCTGGAGTACACGGTAGCAGTGTGAACCTAACCCCTACAAAGTCCCAAAGTTGACCCGCGTGCGTCGGGCAGCCCAATGCCCCAGCCAAACCCGCGATAGACGTTCCAGGCTATGGCTGACTGAATTTGGCTTCGCACTCCTCTCTACCCAACCATCTTGCTTCCATTACGCTATGTTTTGACTTACACATGTACACTGTTGGGGTTTCGGGAACGGCCACTAAATCACCATGTTTGTTTTTAAAACGCGTCGACATGACAATATTTTACTTGGGTTTAGAATTGTTTGTTCTAGGCCTTGCTACAGCGTTTGGCTAGCTGTTAATGTCCCTCTAGTGCTATTCAAACAAAATAGCTCGGTATTTGGGATCAGAAAAATTCACATGGCCCCTCCCTTTAAATGTGTTATTTTCAAACCACTCCTTTTCGACACTGTCCATTACTGGTACGACCTTTCTTGGCCCTTTTTACATTTCTTGCTTTTCAAACCAAAACATTCTAATCATATAAACAAAATCCCTTTTGATATCAAAGGGCCACCCACTTCTATTTCCTAAGGATGTGCTCACCGAATAATGATTCATTGTAGCTGCCTGATTTTAAAACCCAAAGTAGACAATGTAGACCTTTTACAAAAGAAATAAAGGTGATGTATTGTGATTTCGTGGCCATTCCCTTGTAACCCCTGGATAATGCCCCTGGTCCATGAACATTCCAAGGGGGGAAAGGGGGTACAGAAGCCCCATACATATGACACAGCGCTAACCTCCATCACAGTACAATTTGTAAATGTATTGTCCGCCATGTTGGCTAGTTAAATCTGAAAGTTTGCAGGTGAATTTGAATATGTGACAGTCACATGATTCAGTACACACAGACACATTTATAAATCCAAGGCGTACAGGTTTAACCAACCAATATGGCGGCTGTGACGTCACGAATAAGACACCATATTGAGGCATTGATGTCAACCCTTCTCCCCACTGCTTGGGTCGTACATTGACAAGTGCATAGCTTTTACTTTTAACATTATATCTATCTGACCTATTGTTTTTGTTTGTTAGTGTTTTTTTTCTTGTTTGTTCAACGCTATGTTTTATCTTACTGTGTATGCTACCATGAAAGAAAGTAATCTCTCCCTTAAGCTCTTAAAGACAACACTTTTCTGGGCAACATACCTTGTTCCAATATACCTATACCGTATGTATGTTTTCCTCCGGACAATCTTCTAGGCACAGTAATCATTGGTAAAGTGTATTTCGATCCAAACTGTCAGATTTCGTATTTTTGGCGACGCCCTAGGGGCGAATGTATTTCTCAATTCTGTTAGCACATACACGTTAACACGTATCTCTAACTTCACGTTTCTTCATTAAGTATCACAAGTAATTAAGTTTTAAGCAATGATGGCAGTTAAGTACATAATGTTGTGGAGTTCTCAGGTCCCTTCAAGACGCACTCTTGTTTTGTTCCCGATCCTTTGATGGAAATCAGTGGCAACTGTTTGTGAGAAAAGTTCACCCCTTTGGGGTAATGGAATCACCAGCTCTTGCCAGGAGTGACGGGATTTGTCCTGTCCTATTTTGATACAAGTACCGTCCCACGACCTTCGGTAAGGCACTTCTGTTGGGTTTCCTTTTGGGAGAGCCCATTCGCTAGCAGGGGTGGCGCTTCTCTTTGCACTTCTCTCTGTAGACGGTGTCCTGCGTTGACCTCTAGCCGACCACATGTTCGTGACCCTGCGATCACATTGTTCCATCCAGTCCGTAGCCACCAGTTCAAGCAAAATAGAGGGGTCACGTGTCCTGACTCTAAGTCTTGCCTTGCCATACTAAATTCCCTCGAAGAGTTATCAATGGTCACAAAAGGTCAAGATGCCGAGTCTGAAGTCCCTTGCAATTGATTTTGCTGTTTTTTTCACTCCATAGGAATGACATGATTGTCTTATGACAACGAAGTGCGCAGTCCTACAGCTACGTTCTATGTACGTAAATTCCCTAATATACAGTCTGTGCGTGGAGACGTCACTTCCGCCTCTGCGTGACGTCATATCCGGTTGGTCCTGGCCAGGCGTTGGACGTGGACCTTGATGTGTTTGGAGAGGTGGTCTGAGCGGGAGAACCGCTTGTGACACATGGTGCACTGGTAGGGCTTGACTCCGGAGTGGGAGCGCGTGTGCCGGGCCAGCTCGTCGGACCGGGAGAACCTCCACTGGCAGCCGGGCCACGTGCAGGCGAACGGCTTCTCACCGGTGTGACGCCGCAAATGGGCCTGGGGAAAACGGAAAACAGACAGAAAAAAATACGTTTTAGTTGTTGATTCTTCGCGAAATACAACACAAAAGGGTTCATGTAACAACATTTTATACAATTAAGATCCTTAAAAAGTTGTAGACTGTAAGCCAACACCTTGCTATAAAGTTATGTTTAAGATCTAGACAATTCACGAATACTTCAATCAATATACACCCGTAATACACATCAACAGTTAAGGTTTTATAGACTTAACTGAGCATTTTTGTTGGGTGTCAGTGGTCACAACTATTTTTAATATGACGGAAATAGTATAGAATGGTACAATTTGGGGTTTCTGACTTGAAAAAGGTCAAGAATGATGTGTTTAGACAAATAGTTTAGACAAAATGTTAAATAGTTAAAATCTACGGGAAACTTGTAGGACATAAAAGAAAAGATGGAGTAAGAAAACTAGCTTATAATTTAGATGCCAGGACAGGCCATACGAAACGATGCGGGTATATATTGATAAGGTACGTTATCAGGATAGTTGATAACACCTCACGTGTGAAGTTATATCTACATGACATGCCCTATGGCCGGCACACACAATAGTATCATACTGTTTGATGTCCCAATTTGGACGCAAAAAAGAAACATCGAGTTGTGTATTTAACTTTGCTCTCAAACAAAACCGTTAACACGTGCTGATAGCTGACATCACGCCTTCGCGGCTGATTGGTCAATATGACAAGCCGACAAACTGGGTTATCATGTCCGGGTGATTTATTCACGGCCTGTAGCGTACGTGAGGCGACTGTTTGCATACTAATGACTTGAGACGTTGCCTAGGGCGATCTGCAGAAAGTGGTTGGCGAGAGTTGTCTTGATGACAAGGGCGATTTAAACTGGTGTTTTTTTTTAACCAAGATGGCGGTTTCATGGTGCAACATAACGATTTCTCTTTAATAGGCGCTCGCTTTCGAACACTAGTTACGATCACGTGCATGTGTGTCGCTGCGTATGTGTGTGTGTGTGTGTGGGGGGGGGGGTACGAATATCATAAAGAGCAGTATCATATTTTCAACTATAACTGGCAAACCCTCTTAAAAGATAGATGCCACCGGTGCACCGATCGTGTGAATTGGACTTAAATGGACATTCCGCGTGACATGTACAGTGATGATGTATTTGGTCCGTATCAAAATAACTCCCGCCGCATCCAAAACAGTTTCATGCTGCACTAGCTGTTTGATCAACAATAACAAACAGCAAACAATCGACTCTCGCCAAGACAAAATATACATTTAACACAGAAACAGTTGAAAACACGCCAATCTTGCGGCCGATAAAATATAAGAATTTGAACATGAAGAGCTCTCTTAAAGAGAAAGTTGTGCGACTTTTTCAACGCACCTACCCTACGGCGTTTCCTGCTGCAAAATAGTTGTAGAGTCGACCTCATTGATCATTCTGAACAGTTTTGGGTCGAAGTAAGACTACCTCGGGGGCTTCACAGGCTAGCTCCTCGGCTCTAGCAGCAACATGCCCCAAAAGAAATTCTAAAACGCTTTAGATGGAAGCCATGGAAAGTGGAACCAGTACTAGTCTGACAGGGTCTATTGACGTATAGCTGTGCGACTGATAGGTTTTTACCTACTACTGTCACTTGAATCACAGCTTCAACTCTTTAAGTTTCTTCAAACAATCTGACCCCTTAATATAATTGTAGACATTAGTGTATTAAGTACTTATGCGAGTTGTGCAGGTTTAAAAGGTGAAAACAAAAATGACCCCTTTTCTAAACGACTAATGCACTACTGTAAACAGTATTTATCACAGACTGGCGTGCAACATATCATTACTGATTTACGCTTGGGGGTGCGATCTTAGTCTAGATTTAGAGCACAAACGTTTTCCTTTTAATGTGGACTTTGTCACTCTTTTAGTCTGCCTAACCCCTACCATTTCGCGCCCTTTAAAGAGGGTGACTATCAGTCGTGTGTAAGAAAGCAATGTAAGAAATAAAACCGCTAAAAACTGTGCATTTTACCAGTTGTGGAATTTTGTAAATACAAGCCAACCAACTATATAATAAAAACCGCAATTGCGCAAACGAAAAATGTATCCCTCTCTGTTCATTCTACGAGCCCAATGTTTACTGCGTTGACCATATGTGACCCCAAATCCCTTCATCATAGTTTACTCTAGCGTGCACAAGAAGCTGTAAGTTCAGTACAGAGAAATTTGCTTAGCGTTGCAGAAAACTATCACAGTCAATAGAAAGGTGTACACTACAGTACTGTTCTTGTATCTTGTGCCCGTCGGCTATTTTTTTCACAGCAAGAAGCTCGATGCAACAAGTGGTTTGACGACATGCCTATGGCAATGGGAATCAAACGTCCATTAAATCAATTTTGGATCAGAGCGGAACACTGATGTACGTCAAGTAAGAATCCTGGACACATACCCAGACGTCGTCACATCTAAACCAGGGCGCTACAACCATCCATGAACAGAGAAGGGGGCACCACAGACTTTTTGCAACTTAGGATCTCCGACATTTACCAGACGATGGTTGGGAATCAGTCATAAGCAAATTCGTCTGTGGTTGAAAGTTGGTCACCAAGATTGCCTACTAATATTTAAAAGTCGCCTGCTGCGCCGACCGAGTATGGACTTGGAAATCGTGAAGGTCATATTCTAATTGGAGGCTACCAGAGGAGCGACGGTGGAGCAAAATAGGATAGATTCCTGACTTCTCCCAGCCCAGCGCCGACCTTGGTTGGGCTGAAGTGGTCGTGGCGATGTCGTGGGAAGGTCTTGGTTGGGCGGGAGTGGTCGTTGAAATGTGTGGGAAGGTCCTGAATGTGTGACTGTTATCAATTTTAGATAGAAGCGGAGAACAGTGTTACTAGGATACCACTTCATCTCTCATCGGGTCCGTACATCTTGTGTTTGCTTTCTTAGTCTACCGTATCGTTAGAGCGCTGGGCTGTCACTCTTAGATCACTACCGTGTAAAAGCCATAACTCAACGAGAAAAACGTGTGTTGGATGTGGGTTCTTCGGAAATGCTGATGCCAAACGAAGACCTTTGTATTTGCACACGCTACGACCGCTTTCTGGTTGCCTTTGCAATTCAGAAGAGATTTTATATGTTATGATACTTTATGATGAGCGTCAAGTGCCGTGTAAAAAATCGTGCTGCTGACACTACGGTTGTACGATCTTTTTTTTCGTACGATTCGACATGGATCTACGCACGTTTTCCATAACAAGACAGTTTCATATGTCGCACGACAAACCCGCGACTGCCCCACGACATCGGCTTCAATCTGCTTCCGATGCATGGCAGCTAATGGGCCCAAAGTGTCCAGAGTTTCAGAAGATCGTGAACCGTGAATACGACATGTTCTAACAGAGAGTCTAGGGTACATGTAGAAAGTCAACAGAGGACAAGAAGAATGTGGAACACTGTTTTCCTTGACCATGAAGACTAAGACTGTTGAAATTCTTACAGCACATGCCTCAATTTGTTGTCGTAAACTATGTGTACGACATGTGTGACAAGGACGTTTTGCCTGTCGTAGCCGGGCTGCCGAGACCTTGTCACATGTACAACAATGTTTTTAGCTACAAGACAGTTGACGTTTGTGCGACACAAGCACGACATGTCGTAGCCCGTGTGTACGACGTGTGTTACAAGGGCCGCTCGCAGAGCTAGAGCGAGTCCTTGGACTTTCACCATGCGTCACATGATGTGCTACAGCAGTGGGACTCGAACCCCTGACCTCTCCCTTCCGTTCCTGACACGAAGCAACTCCGTCTTTCCACGCACAGATTTGTTTTTGCCTGACCTCGACAGTGGTCTTCCCTTGTACAGGGTCACTCACCGCGAGGAAACGCAACGTCATTTCACAGAAATAGACAACAGTACCAAACATGACGTTCTCTCGTCCTTATAGCTGTCCTGTCCAATAAAGCACAGTCATGCGACCTCGAAGTTTGCCCTATTGGACTATGTATTTGTCCCAGTTATACATTTGAAAAGTCGCTTGGAAATCCCATATAGAATAGGTTTCACTATGGCCTTTTTGAAGAATCGTTTAACGCCTCAGGTATTCTGTTTTCATAGTTTGTGCGCCTTCAAAGGTTGCTCTAGAAAGCGTACATTTCATACACATAGTGAAGTAAACATGGTGGCATTCCCAAGATATATAAGTCGCAATTTGCATATTCGTTAAGAAAACCTTGATATCATAGAACTAGAACTGTGTCAGTTCTTCTGTCCTTTTCTTTATTCGTGAGGCAGCTAACAAAAGGGGAACATTCTTTACGCCTTTGCAAGGTTAAATGGACTATTAAAGTCTACTCAGGTAAAGCCAGGTTTTAACCTGTCAACTATCAAGTTCTCCTTTAGTTCACCTTCCGTCATGACAGGACTTTTATCAAGATCACTCAGTACAAGTCAACCTTGAGTAGTACACTCATGGCATGTTTTATTATTTGGAGGCACCATCCTTGATAATTCTGCAGTTGTTAATCATGTTTTACCCAAGTGATGTGTTTGTGTGAAAATGGCCCTCATCAAGTACATTCTTTTGCGGCTATTTTTAAAAACATGTTGATGTGGGAGGGGGGCTTTTTTTCCAGCTTGTACGCAATGTGATGACTGTTCAGTGGAAATCGTACGCAATGGCTTGTCGCCTTAATTTGTATAGAGATTAGATTACGGTTCGTTTATGTAATGTTTGTGAGTTTTGAATCGGCAGAGCCCTGTGAATTACGTTGTTTTGGTTTGAGGGTTTAATTTTGAGTCAACAATGACGTATGTACAAAAATCAATCATTCATGTTCTTTTTTTATCTATTGAGGAAGCCGGATATACACCAGTCTGTTAGTTCTCAACTTCTGTGCACTTTCTCCCAACTTGACTAGCCTTGCACGAGGGCCAGGTTATCTGGAGTAAATCAAAGCCTGCTGTGCTGCGATTACAAACACAAGGAACCATACATGCATGCTCTGCCGAGATCCAAATTGTCTATCAAGTCAAGCGAGGAAGACACTCTACCGTACGAACACGCATTACCCCCGCAAAGCGTATGAAATAAAAACAAAAAAATCCAAGTTTGTTTATATTTTTGTGTGTCGTAGTAAGTGAATTCCTGATAACCACGAGTAGAAGACGTGTTTAAAGAAGGATGTTTCACGGCTCATTGATGCGAATGATAGTATGCGCATACATGTCCTGATGCTTATCTATGGCGATAATCCGGGCATCCCCTGGGACTAACAATGGGCTTTCCCTAAAGTAATGAGCTTTTAAATCGGGGTAAAGCGTAACAGGTGGGAAACGGTGGAGTGTCATGTTGATTTTCTCAAGTCTTAAGTGTGGGAAAGTGGATCCCTCAAGTCAGTTACGTTTATTTTTGCGCTAGGGTTTAATACACATGAAAGCATGGGCGGTTTTACGGTTGTTGTTGTTTCCACGGATGTTTTTATTTGTTTGGAATTGTTGTGTTTCAACAGTTTTTGTCCAGCGAGTCGTGTACTAGTATATCAGCACATGGTTTCTGTCAGATCCATTTTGTCAGGGACCTGACACAGAACAACCCCAGAGTTTAACTAGAACGTGGCATCACGCAATTTCCTGTCTTCTTGGTACTGTAGATGTTTTTTCCTCGGTAGATTGGCGAGTGGCATGACTAGGAACCACAACATCCGCGATCTAGTACCTCAAACCGCCCCCGCACCCATGCATGTGGGTAAAACCCCTGGGCTATCCCTCTGACACATAATGACACTATTGTACAAGACTGTGAGTTAAAATAAAACCTGAGGCGCAAGTTTATGGTATTTTAAATACCCTCCTTGTGGACAATAGAACGCCAGCAACAATCGCGCAGGGGTCAACCCAGTGTCAAAAAAACAAGTCCACTAACCTAGTATGTTGGCAAGAATTCAGTGGCAGACGACCATGCATATGAAAATTATAAAAATTGTGAAAAATACCGCTACTAAGGTTCCATGCAGAGGTATGCAGTGTCAGTTAATAAATCATGAAATACCTTAACATGTCATATATAAAATACACATGTAGGTATCTAGTGGAAAAACAAACACCAACCTTCAGATGTGAACTTTTGGTGTAGGTCTTGGAACATCCCGCGTAGCTGCACTTGTGTATACGGAGGTCGCTGTTGTCGAGGTCCGCCGACATGTCCCGCAGACCGCCGACCATCGCTACCTGAGCGGCCGGCTGGTGGTGAGAGATCTCCCGCCTGGTCTGGACGGGCTTGGGGGAGATCGGCACGGGCATCTTCACGGTCTTGATCAGGACCGGCGGGGGCTTGTTGGGCTTGAGGGGTAGGGTGAGGACTTGCTTCGTCACATCCACAGTTTTGACCACGGGTTTGGGGGACACGTGTCGGTGACTGGCGGTGGACAGATCGACAGGCATGGCGGGTTGATTGACATCCTGATGGCCCGACAGTAGCTGTGGCGGCGCGGGCTCGGCGAAGTACGGCTCCGCGGCGAACTGCGGGCTTGCGGCGGCGGTGATGATACCGACTTTCTCGTCAGTCGGGGCGAAGTAATCGTCCTTTAAAAAGAGGTCTACGAGGTCTTTAGGTATACCGTCTGAAGCCACGTGTGGTGGTTGGTGATCGATGGCTTCGGTTTGCGACCTGTACTCAGCTGCCATGTCATCCCACGAGAGCTCTGCGTGCGCCCGGTCCATCGCGTCGGCCAGCCCCTGCGAAAACAAGTAGTCGAGAAAGACGTCCCCGTCCTCTGAACACGGGCTGAGATCTGACGACCCACTCCCGGGACTCAACCTGTCGGACGACACCGAGGAGGTCGAGCTCGAGCTGTCGCTGATGTCCTCGAAGGAGTTGAGTCGCTGCAGCGTCCACTGCTCGCGTTCTAAACTCGAGTTGGTGCGGAGGTAGTCCACCATGTTTGGTGCCCTTGCTATCTCCTTGACGCGGCTCGTACCGGGGGTGAACCGGAGCTGGGAGAAGCGCAGCCGGGCGTCGCGGGGTCTCCCTCCACCTGGTATGAGTTATGTGTCCGCTCGGGAGAACGCAGGGCAAGTTCTACCGTGTGCGCTCGGGACAGGTGCCAAAGTAAAGTTTCTAAGCAAGCTTCTTGCCCCGTGTGCTGAGGGTATAGGTTCCACCGCTGTGAGTGAGTGTGTGTGAGTTTGTGTGTGTGGTTTTGCGCACGACCAGTGTTTGAGTTCAGTCAGAACACTAGTCCAACTCCTCGGCGCAGCGACGACCAACCTGAACAACCTGTTCCCACGTGGTGCTCCGCAGCCATTGGTCGAGCCATGTGTAACTTGCACAGTTTGCGATAACTAAAGCAAACCCCACCACCCAAACCTTCCACTGGCATCTCACCAAAAACCCGCAAAACCCCGTCCTCTTATTTGCCAAGTTCAGTCCGCGCGTCACCACAGGCCTCATTAATCATTGCACGGCGCGCATTACCCATTAACTCTGGTCAACACGGCGTTAATTTAATGTTGATGAAGTGCTATATGCCTTGTTTTGTGCAACCTGTTAACCATGCATGTCAAGCCCCAATAGAATGCTAATGACAACGTGTTTACATCGGAGCTTTCTTTTCTTTCGGCAACTCAAGACTGGGAAGGGCACTGGGTACAATGCATATGTTCCAGCTTTCACCCAGTGGGGGACTAAAGACTTTGGCTTGCTGCTACTACTCGGGTAGAGGGACACTCACGACAAATTCAAGTGAAGCTGCGGGAAATAGGAAGCTGGTCGTTGCGTCAGTCCGGATGAAACAAGCCCACTTCAAGACGATGTTAGCCGTTTTTATTGTCGACTTAAGTTTCCAAGGAGTGTTTGCTTTGGGAATAATTGCACAATAGAATTTAAAGAGGGAGGGCCACTTCAGTTTTGTTGTTAGTCACAAACACCACAATTGGGTAGAGACAATATAGGCCGATCTACTAAGACTAGATTAAACGCCGAATTAGGCATCATTAATTTCAGATTATATATGGATGAGCACATAAAACTTGCGCTTAAGAGAACACCGTGTGCTCATTTCAGACCTACTTTGTAGGTCGATTAGAGTCCACTTACATAATACTCAAAACTCCATCAGTCTACGATGGCGAACAACTTTAATCTCCAAGCAGATGTTAGGTTCTGGTGTGTGTACTGTTTTGTGTCGTTGTTTGTAATCATCGCTACCTACAAGACAAGCAAAATATCGCATATACGTGGTAAAAAATATCTCAATAAATATCTTTAAGATTTTCATTCTTCCCAATTTCGTCTGTTTCATGATCATCGCTTCTTTCTTGTACAGTCCGTCTCCTTCTTCTTTCTTCAGTTTTCCTTCTGCAAGGAGGCAGGTGATCTTGTAGTTAGGGATGTTGACTTAGAATCTAAAGTGTCTGGGTTCGAATCCCTCGCGAGAATTGTGCATGACAAGAATTTCCTTAATGGACTCATGGAAAATGTGTTCTTAGGTACGTCCTCTCGGCTACTACGGCAAAGCGGGAGCTCGAAGTCCAATGTTTGACTTTGAGGCGGAGGAGAGTCACGCCTCAAGAACGTTAAAGATCCCACCACACTTACTATGGGTAACACTTTCCGGTGTAATTGGATCAAACTTAACCGTCTCACACAGCTTGTACTAGTGTGCAAAACTAGCGCGTTACGTCGGCTGACATCCGACAACAAAGTGATAGTCACCCGACAACTTATAGTAACCCTTTCACTAATGTGGCAAATCTCAATAACAAAAATACTGGTTCTACATCATCTTTTCACAACTTTCCTTCTCTAGTAATTGCATACTTTTTCATTTCAAATGCCCCTAACACACATACAGTCAAACCTGCATTAGGGGCCACCTCTACAGAGGGGCCACCTGTCCATAGTGGCCACTTTTTGTCGGTCCCTTGGGTATTTTATCTACAAGTTGCCACCTCTATACAGAGGCCACCTGTCTATAGTGGCCAAATTTGTCCGGTCCCTTGAGTGGCCGCTATAGACAGGGTTGACTGTACAAAAGCTAAAATGTTTTATCATTTTCTCTCTAAAATAGCAAGGCACTCAATGTTTTGTGACCAGCAGAGCATTTACTGTAACCCAGATCTGCATGGTAAAATACCTTTAAAACCCTAAAGGCGGAAAGTGACACCCGGTTGACAGTATTTCAGTACAATGTATTTTCCTTGGAGCAAAACTCAAAAAATAGGTGATCAACACATCAATCATAGCAAAGAGGTCAGTAAACTCCACAGTCGTCATGGTGACGTCAGTTTCAGGTGACGTTTCTGTTTTCTCGCATGTTCCTTCGACCAACGAACCTGCCCTCAACAAACCCCAGTACTCAACTACTCTATCTGCGGAATAGAGCGGTAAATATTTGTGTGGCTTTAAGAAAATGTAGTTCCATAGCCTTTTAAAGGCCCTTGAGGCAGTGGGTTGTTATCCAACATGTCTTTGGCATGGATTGGAAGGCGGAGCCATCCCTCATCCCCCTCCAAACAGAGTAACCGCGAGACATCAAGAAAATAGTACAACATAGAAAGCCCGACAAATATGCCTACAAATTGGAAAAAAACAGCCGTAGCCTAACCTCTGCTTGGAGAGTAGGTTTATCCTTAAAGTTAGGTGGCACAAAAGCGCAACGAAAACAGGTCAGCCTACACCATACGTGAGCAAATTGGCATTTGCACTCCCTCCGTGCGAAGTAGAAACCGGCCAAGATAGTGACCATTGCTTGTAGTCAAAGAACAAATAAGACCAGACAGACCAGACTGAGGTGGACATTCATTCAGGGAGGAGTTGAAGACTTTTGTTCTTCAAAGTAACGCCCGGAACATCTTTATCTGTCATCAATATCTAGTCGTTCGATACGATTATCTTTTCCCTTCTATGTTTCCCCCAGTACATCCAACCAAATGTTTTAGATACCACTCGAACTCTTGGCGAAAGCTCAGAGTCTCGCGTATGTCGGACGATATTTGTTGGAGGATATTCGGTGTGGTTTGACCGAAACTGCATGTACCATTGTGGCTGGCAAGACACTATGACAACGCGTTTCCCTTGTCTGGCTAGCCACAGTTACTTGCTTGTTGATCTTTGATCAGTCTCTGATGCCATTTATTTACAATTTTTCTTGTTTGAAATTTGCCTTTTTAGACAGTAGTTGAACTACCAGATGGTTCATTAAACAGTACAATTTCTGATTCATCATTGCGCATACAATACGACAAGTTTGCTAAGGTGCGGCCAGAAGGTTTAATGACTAAATATGGCATTCCGATGTTGTTCCTTGGCAAACAGTAATGAGGACACCAAGTCATGACTAAATTGATAATCTTCTCCAAGTTATAAGGCCTTTTTTACACATGACGTCACAGCCCCGTGCAATGCTGGTTGGTTGATCCTGGTAGAGCCTGACCAATAGCTAGATTGGCACGTGTTGAATTCAAATTCACCTGTCTACTTTCAGGCTTAACCACCCAACATGGCGGGCAACACTTACACAATAGTCACGTGAGTTCGAACAACCAATAGCCTACTAGTATAGCAATTCAAATCGGAAATGCGTTCTGTTGACCTACTGTCACTGAGCATGTTTTGAAATGTCTCCGAGTGGCTATTATAGACCAAGGGCGTGTCGGTTTGATTGTTTACCGAAACGTCCTCGAAGAAAACATCTTGAAAGGAAAGCGTGACTATCTTGAAGATCCGCAAGAGTCCGTCAATAGTAAGGTAAAGGCTCTGGAACACTGGGTCAACACTTTGTTTTCTATCAGACGTAACGAGGGACTATGGTAGACATTCATAACCTTTGACCTGTGACAGTATGCTGTCGTTTTCACAAAGATCTGTTAATCGTCTGTTTGACTGGCTGAAAATATACATATTTACAGCAGAGTCACTTGCTGACGCCTTTCTGAGACCGTTAAAGTAAAAAAAAAATGCGCTTTCTTAGGAACACAATGCAATAGAAAACTATTCAGTGAAAGTAAGCAAGCGATAAGTAAGTATAAAAGAAATAATTGACCATTTCACGCAGTGTCTTATTATATTCTAACCTAACCATTGAGAAGAGAGATTCCACTGTGTACGTCCTTGAACCGACACATAGATGAATGGGCACTGGATATACAAGGTCCAGTTATTTATTTTCGGGTTGACTTTATTTCGTCGTGGACGGGAAAGGAGGCTTCGTCTGTAGTACGGTTAGTAACAACAGGAGGCGCATTTTCGCGGCGATATGAATTCACTTTGCAGAGCTAACCGCAAAAACCCCAAAACTGAAACCACCGCGAACTTTTTCAAATGTACAGGTACAGTCAAACCTGTATTAGGGGCCACCTCTACAGAGGGGCCACCTGTCCATAGTGGCCACTTTTTGTCAGTCCCTTGGGTATTTTATCTACAAGTTGCCACCTCTATACAGAGACCACCTGTCTATAGTGGCCAAATTTGTCCGGTCCCTTGAGTGGCCGCTATAGACAGGTTTGACTGTAGATACAAAGTTAACAGAGAGGTAGATGGATGGAGATAAATGGATAGATATAGATAGACAGATATAGTCAAACCTGGATTCATCACTGAAGCAATATGAACTGAAGAAAATACCATATGATAGTTGCTGAGAACAGATGGTTTCTGTACTGAACACGTAAAATGTGACGGTACTGTTTAACTGTGGCTTGTGACTGGAGGTGGTCACCCGACCAGTTTTGGCTGACATTCACCACTAGTAATCTCCAAGCAGATCATACGGTAGCATGAGATAATGTCAAAAGCTGACAGAGGAGTGAAGCCGGCTTAGAAGTGTGTTTCGCTATATGGCAAATGGACACCTCCGAGTTGGCTGACTACACTCCTTGGCCAGTTTGGTACTATCTTATGCCATTGTAGGATCTGCTTGGAGATTACACCACTAGTACTATGACGTACCCCAGTACCATGGTAACAGAGAGACTAGTCTTGTCTGTCACTAAGTCCCAGGGGGATTCAGGTGTGTGACCCCTTACGACCCCATTCACAATGTCTTCCTAGTGCCCGAAGCGACTTCATTCATAAATCTGAGAGACCTCCCATGACCTCGTCTATTATATATGGCCTTCACCATTTTTTGTCTACTCCGATCGTTATCATGATTGTGCCTTCAAATTGATTTATTATCATGCTGGACACAAAGATATACCAAATGTAGTTATCCTTGCTAACAGGGTCTTATTACACACATGATTCACACATTATTTTAACAGCTTTTGTGCTAAAATTCTTGGTCATTATCTTGTTTTACATAATGTGGTAGATAGCTATTGGCATTCCGATGTAATTCCTGATTTTTTTAAATGTATTTTTATGTTCACGGTTTTCACGGTGGCGACTGTAACGTGAACTTATCATTACTGATAACAAATGATATAAGAGACTTTTTCATGTGCACCTGCTGCCACCATGAACATTTAGTTCCGAGAACAAGGTAATTTTCTCAGACCGTGAAAGTTTGGTACCGAGAAGACAACTGAATTACAGTATGTTAAACTTTATAGCATGGTCCCCTCGCGGCTGTCTTAAGTACTGTAGTTGGGTTTTTGTTAGTGACTTTCAAAAGTCTTGAATACATGCATTCTCTATTAAGTATGGAAGAACATAGGATAGAGATAGTAGTATACCTTCTTTCGTAGCTATTGCGGCGGCCATGATAGATAAAAAACGAGGTCAATGAGGCAACCACGGAAATAATAGATAGCATAACCAGTGTGATGCACCGAAAAATATAGCAATTTAGGGTAGTGTAGACTGATCCCATAGTCCCTTTAAGAGATGCAAAATAAAAACATAATAATGCAAATATTTGACCGACGATTTCCTAAATGCCGTGCTATCATTGGTTGAACTGCTGATTATGATGTTCACTCTTTTGTTTGACACATTGGTCTCGGTTTCAATCATTAATGTCCACCGCATGAGAAAGGTGTATTCCCCACCTCTCCGAGTATTCAACGTATCCTCCCCCCCGTCGGACGACCCCTACCGTACACCATACCATACCATACCAGTGTCGTGATGATACATGCAGTATGTACACAGAGGAATGTTGTCCTCCGCTCTCACCCCTGTGTCCTCACGCAACACTGTTGTGGTAAAGGACGTTTGAGTGAAGCGTCATGAAAATCCCCAAACCTGCACATTGTGTAGTTTGCGGTTGGAGTTATAAATACACGATGATCCATGATTATGTAACTTTGAAACGTCGTACGAGTCGCAGTATCCTTTAATGACTTTAATGCATGCGAGTTAAGTCATAGCCACACACTATACTTGGTCAGTTTACGATTGTTTTTATTAACAATTCTTAATGTTACTTCTACTGAGACTTCGGCTGACACCATTAGCGGCTGTCGCACGACATGAATCGTACGACAGCAACATCACGATTCTTTTGTTAGTGTCATTACGGAAAAAGCTGTGGACTATAGAATGACCCAGGATGAACCACTGCGCTTTCCACCACAAGACAAATGAATACTGTATACGACTCTACACGACACATCCAGGACTATCGAAGAAGAAGCCTTTGATATCAAATTGTTTCAGTAAACGTGCCTTATGTATGCGATAGTGACGGAAAAAGATCTTGACTGTGCTTGTGTGTGTGCACGTGTGCACGTGTGTACAGAGATTTCACGAAGAAAATTATCAAGAGAAGGTTGACAAAAAAAGTGTAGAACATCAAAAGGAATGAATTTCATTACAGTTGGATTTTTAAAACCATGCACATCAGAGAAACCCAATTTTTAATGGGGGGGGGGGATAAAACTTGAAGCATCGACAAGCCCTCATCTAGTGTGGGCGAGCAGACAGAAACACTGCTGACAAATTTCTGACCCAGCTAAGGTTGTGTTGTGTCTCCTTCACCCGGAAAACTTTCTCTTACAATTATCAATAAGCAACACGAGCACGAGTATTCCGTTTCCTAAGTGTTGATAATGGGAAATTTAGACTTCCAAACACGTCAACAGCGCCATTATTTTCCGTAGATCTCTTGGCACGTCGCAGCCCCACGTGCATGTAGACATTAGCTAAGGCGTTAAATATAGACCGTGTTTGTATTATATAATGTATTTGAACGGAAATGTATACAACTGTGGACGTCAGTTGTACAGGTATGACTTGCAAAACTTACGTGGGTGACATTGTAAATGGGACTTGCCAAGTTAGGCCAAGACACAAACCATTGCATCACTTTTGAAAGAAAAGTAAAACTATAGAAACTAGTTCGGATTTGCACAGGGTGCATTTGCTATGCATTAATGCCCTCATTAACATTTTATGCGGACGTGCTAAAATTGTTGGCACAACTACACTTCTTTGGACGATTTATGAATGAATGGTATCATATCATCTATCACGATTTATGAGTAGTGTTTTGCAGGTCTTGAGGACTTGGTCGGCAAGAGGTACCACTCTAGCTCTGTAGAACGTATCAGGACACTCTTACACGTTGTCAATATAGATGCTGACAGCCCAAGTGTGTTTTGCCCCCCTCCCACCAACTCCTTGTGAATCTAAATCGGGCCAAATAAAGCCATTGGTTTGTATTGTAAACAACAGGCAATACATGGCACTCCTACACAACAAGTCCAGATGTGCTGAGTAAGGGTTTCCTCTCAAACTGTTATGATTTTACACATCGAAATAAGTGTACCCAGGTAGCCGTGAGTATGTTTGTACCATGAGAACTTCATATGATATAAAAGAGGGGATCGGAGGGCATATGAATCAGAAAAAAAGTGACATTAATTAATAATCTGTAGATAATTATTCCTGGGTGTTATCTCATAAAGATGTCATAACAGACCACATCACTGTCACACAAACAGACGATGTGTGTAGTTTGTCGTACAGATTGGACTATTCATTCATAAATCAGCCCAACCTATTCATTCATAAATTCTTATCCTAGGCCAATCCTAGCAATAACACGCCATGATCTTGTTGATTGCGCAAAAGGAAGTAGGCCATAGCTGTAAAGTTTCATAACATGAAAGATCAGAATGACAATGACAATTCAAGTTACAAACCACAGATTTTCTTCCCTTAGGGAGATCGGTGGCAAAGATAGGTTGCAAAGTAGCGACAACTTATTTTTACAAATCATTTTCCCACACAGCACATTACAAACAGATTAGTTAAGTGTCTTTGATGTGTTCTTCTTTTTATCATAACATCTATCCCTTATAATTCTACGTGACGCGAAGAACACAACCAGTGCTGTGCCTAAAGTAACCTTTTAACCCTCCCAGACTTTCGACTTTATCCCCAATTATAATGTGTAACCCACCACGTTCTGATGAATGAAATCTTTATCACAGATATGACCAGGCCCAGGAGCGGCACAGTTTGAGCTTGGGGGTTTGTTTACAGGAAGCGATACCGATCAACTAGTCTGTGTAACACAAACTCCGCTGTCCAGGGCTCTAACTGGCCCCTCCCCGCGGAGGATAGTGGGCCGGCGGATGTTTGGCGGGCTGCTATAAGCGAGATTTAATCAGGCTACCGATCAACTTCGTCAGGAGAATTAATTCGTACGCGAAGACTTTTAAAGGGTGTCAAGAGTGGTGAGGTCATGAGATAGTACGTGATACGGTAGCCGGCGATGATTTGAACGACAGCTACTTATACTCACATACCGTTTTACGTATCAGGTTGGCACGTATGTCTCGTTTATAACACGGGTGCCTCCATGGCCATTCTATATAAGAGATATTACGCGCAACTTCTTATCGCCAGAACGTCTGTGAAGCTCTGGTATTTTTTTGTTTAAATCTTAGCACGTCGGTAATGATATGTGCGTACGGGAGATATGAAAGTTGCCACTTAAACATTGTCACTAAGTGACGTTGTGATGATTAGTAGTTTTGTACTAATTATCCAAATATACTGTTGGCATTGAGAAATAACATGTGTTTTCTGAGTTAATACCACAAAGATTTCTGTAACACCATTACTATATGAAATAAGCTCTGTAATAAATAAATGTACAAGAGTCATTGAAAGAGAATGTTGCTATACTGTCAGACCAGGAAGAATGTGCCCTCGGAGCACTTTCTAAAGACCTGGGAGTCAGATACGTATGATATGATCTTTCCTCAGTGTTGTCTGTCTGGAGTCATTGTTCTGAAATACCCAAAGGGCAAAGGCTAATACCCTCCGTAGTGAGGGGTCGAAAAAAGTTTATGATTGTAAATCAAAGGTTGTTTTTTACAGTCTAGCTGCAAGGGATGTCAAACACGTCGTACGACAGCTACAGGCAACAAAATTAGGGCATTTTTGGTATGTGGCAGTGGCAAATTTTACATAAATCTGTCTGAAAGAATTCGGCTCTCTGGCGACGGAAAATGTTGTCATATCATTAAATCCTTATCGATGCAAAAATAGTACGGCAGAAAACAGTCGTACGACAGAAAACATTCGTACGACAGAAAACAATCGTACGACAGATAAAAATCGTACGACAGAAAGCAATCGTACGACAGAAACCAATCGTACAACAGATAATAATCGCACGACAGAAACCAATCGTAAGACAGATAACAATACTAGGACCAACGTGACTGCTACTAAACGACATACTAGTAGTATGGCAAAAAGGCGCTCTTGATTTTAGGACAATCTCTCAAATCGTCTTGAGCAAATGCTTGCTATGATTACTATAGGTTAAAAGTTGACTCGGCTATAAAAAGTCGGCTTAAATATGTCAGACAATGCAAATATAGACTCAGCGTACACATTGTGAGCGAGCAAACAGTGATAAAAAAGAAAAATTAATCTATTTATGACACTTGACTTAGAAATGTGAGTGTAACATATCTTAGAAACATACAAACATACATACATACAAACGCTACCCAAAACATAACATTCTCGGCGAAGATAATGAAAATTCCGACTGACCCCTTGGTAGCATTTTGGCCCATAAAAAAGGACATCACAAATTGTGTAATCTAAAGACTGTGTAAGCCCTGGCCTTTCTTCAAACAATGGAGCCGACAGCAGCGTTCTCTGCATGGGTTCTCTCAGGCCTCGTAGAACAAGTTCTTGTCGGTATTTGCCCCTTGGCAGTGCTATTATTAAATCCTTACAACAAGACTCAACAAACATTCCTTCACTCGCATTGTATTTCTTCATCTTTTCTTTTCCACAGGTCGACTTTAAAGTTTGTGAAAATCTAATGAAGTAAACATTGCTCAAATGTACATTTCTCCTTTTCCAGTTGAATAGATAATCATCTGGATCATCCTTGTGACTTGTGAGTGATTTTGTTAGCTACAGATTGTTTACCTTGGCCCATAAACACCCTAACAAAGCGACTGCCATCGACACCACGAGCTCGCTTTTGTGTTTTTCTGGTGGCGGGCCAAAAGCACGAAAGATAGAATCAAACATGGCCGTCGGCTGACATGAGGCCGTGAGACCAAATAACCCGGAGGAAATGTTAGGTAAAGTTGAAAGAGACTACATTTCATTTGCTACATTCACAAGAAAAGCCTCTATTTTAGGTTCTGTGTGCCTGTTTGTGAGCGGCATAAGTCTAAAAATTGTGGATTTATTTGATTTTATGATTAATGGTATTCGTTGTCGGCTATGTGTAGATGAAGAAATGATTATGGGACCCTTAGTGGCTACTGAAGGTACTACAGGAGGACTCCCGGTTTGATACTTGTTTTGGCTATGCTATGGTTTTATTTTCTTTTTAAGGTAGCTCTGATAGATAGATAGCTCTGAGGCTTGTTCAGACGTAATGTAGCTGTTGGCTCCCTAGTACCATTTTCGAAACTACAAGGGCCGATTTGTTCGAGATTTTGAAGGCCGATATTCCAAGAAGGGTTGACATATCGTCATAACCTTTGGTATGAAGCTACCTTGTAGTGATGATAAGATGAGGTGCTTAGTATGCACATCTAGAGCAAATTTGCATAATTGAACAAATCAGCGCTTCTAAAAAAAACGTCAGCCGCAGCAATAAGGTCTGCAAAGGAGGCTCACACGAATATGGTTCAATATAGATGTATATACATGATGCAACCTCTAATTCGATTTTAATCGAATAATTAAAATGTCAAGATTTTCATTTTGTAAGACTGACTGACTGTGTGATTCATAACCACGTTTGAGGCGCCGTCAGCTATGAAAATATGGACTTTGCGCTAAGAGTCAGATTGTATTGATCGCCGGTCAACATAGAGTGTGGCACACAATCCAGATAGTGTCCTGCTATGTTTTCTTATCTTATACATTATCGACAAACCGTTCTATAGAGCACTACACAGCAAAATTGCTATGACACTATGTGCCTTAGCCGAACATACAAATCGGTCCTAATAATAAAATGATTGAAAGTTAGTGTTGAAAGGAAGTGTATAAAATGTTTCATGAAATTTCTAAAGGATGTCAACTCTCCTTGTGTAACATGTACAGAATTTTATTATATTTGAAAGTTCAAACAGTGTATGTTCTGCATGTATTTTTAGCCAACACACGACTCTGGTACATACTGGCAGTTTAGTTAGTTCTGTATCTTATTGCATGGTCCAAAGTATCATTTTATATCTTAATACTACTTTTCCCTGACTAGCTAATACATGAAACTTTCCTTTGTATACAAGTCGCTGATATCGCGTTGGGACTTGCTTGCCGAGAAAAGTGTTATATACGAGAATATATCTGAATATGCAAGGCAAATAGGGAAGCAATGGTTCTAGGTTGTACTGCAGGAGGCAAATCTATCGGAGGACATTTCTGTTTCACTGTGCCCAGGTTTCAGCAAATACATAATCTAGGCTAATGTATATAATGTCCTTGGTTTGAGGTAATCCTGTTTGAATGTGTTGCGAATATGTCACAAAAGGGTGTGGAGTTCTCGTGACTGATGAAACAGCGCTCTCTAGCGATTTCTCCACTAACTGTACCCCTTTAGGCAGAGTCCATGAAACACTACAAATCGAGACAAACTTTCCACTTATATGAAGGGTAAATAAATAGGTAGAACTGTGCAAGTGTCGACAAAACAAGAAGTGTACAATAAAATTCACCATGACGCTGCTCTGGTTGAGAAATCTTTGTGAAATTGCTGAAATTGATATTACACATATGTTATATGATATATGTATGAAGTTTTTTTAGTACATCAGCTAAAATTCCCGCCCCACCTTCTATTCAGAGTACAAAAACACAAGTGAGACATTTGACTCAGAGTCACCAGACTAGAGGCAATGGCATTTACAATTACAACAGCGATTTATTGAAGAAAAAAAAAAAACACGTTTTACAGAGGACAAACTGATTGGGTCAAAGGCAATATCACGTGACTAGATTGCATTCCAGTCAAACAGCAGAACATAGCAAATGGTTCGTATAACGTTATAGTTGTGAAATGTGCCATATGTGGCAACCAACATGCAGATAACTGTTATTTCTCTGCTTTAAAAAAATCCTCAGTTTTCATTCATCCATGTCATTGTACATTTGTTGCTCAGAAACTGTATAAACTGACGAACTAGACCCAATATGCTGGTATGCAATTTTACAAGGCAGAAATGACGTTAAAATATGGAGTGACTAAACGCGCCGCTAGGTGGCGCACAGTCACTACATTCATCGGGTTAGCCAATCATCAATATTTAAGTGTTCGGAATTTCAAAGCTTCCTTAACAGTTGAGTTATTGGCTCACAAAACTAACACTGTGCGAAAGGGTGTCATTTCCGGACGTTTCTATGTTTGTATACATCCGGATCGGGACCGTTTCTGGATATATCCGGACAATATCCGGACGAAATCTGACATGACTCCCCTGCGTTTTCGGATAATTTCAGGAGTCCGGAACGGGACCATTTAATTCCTGCCTCATATCCGGATTTCCAGTAATGGAACGTTTTCGGACTCTTTTGAGACAAAACACGTTCCGAATATTTCGTATATATCCGGATAATTTCAGGAGTCCGGAACGGAACCAAATAATTACGTCTCATATCCGGATTTCTAGTTATGGAACGTTTCCGGACTCTTTGGATACAAATCACGTTCCGAATACTAGTTTCGCATAAATCCGGATAATTTCAGGAGTCAAGAATGGAACCATATGATCATGTCGCATATCCGGATTCAAAGTAATGGAACGTTCTAGGACTCATTGGAGACAAAAGACATTGGCTAATATTTCATGTTTTCTGATCACGTCCAGACCTTTTACGCCCCGGAATGGTCGCATATGCTGAGCATTTCCGTATTCCAGAATGGGACCGTATTATCATGTCTCATATCCGGATTCCAAATTATGGAACGTTCTCGGACACTTTGGAGACAAATTAAACACGTTCCGAATATTTCATATTTTCTGAGCGCGTTCGGGGCTATTACGCCTCGGAAAGGTTGCATAAACTAAAGATATACTGAAACATCATAGGAACAATACAACACATTATTTCAGAATATCCAGTAACTTTACGATCATGCTAAATACCTAATATTTAACGTTTCCTGTCCGTTTTAACCCCGAAAATGCTTACTCGGTAAGGCTACATTTTGTGAAAGCTTTTCAAAGACTTTCCTGTATAAATCAGATGACACAAGTATCACAACATATACATTATGTGGAGGAACAGATCATGTTAACGTCAAGGGGCAAATCAATATGCATTTGTCTCTTAGTCATACGAAGGAAGTTTTAGCTCACTACAACCTCATTGGTCTTCACAAAAAGTGAAGCTCGAACGAAGCCAAAGTTAAACAGTTCAGACAATCACTGTCAGATCCAATAATATCAAGCCCAAGTCAATAACATCATAACAAAACTGATCAGTTTAAATGTGCAATATCAAATGTACAGTATTCGACACAAGTCTAACGTTATATACCATACAATCAATATTCGTAGGATAAAAATGTCATTGCGAAATCAGTACGACAGTCCATTTTCAAGTCCTCTATAAGTCCGTATCGTGTTGACTGTGGAATCATCGTCCGGGGAGCCCTCTTCTGCGTCTTTGTGGTAGTGGACGATCATTGGCGACGGAAGATGCTCTGGCAAGACCCCGCAATATCGACTTCACGTCTCGAGGACAGCCCGCTCCGGCACTGTCCGTCTTCAGAGTAGAAACAATTCTGGCAGGATGCAACGGCACCGGGCACAGACTGTCGTAAGTGTTACGAGGAGGTAGGCCTCGGTCGTCGGCATGGCAGGACAGGCGATTGGGAAACAGGGGCTCAGTGGCTGGAATGGAAAAGAACGGCTTGTAACTGCCCCGAACCCATGAACGGTACATGTAAAATTATTCAAACAACACGGCCATAACAATCACAGCAGGACAAGACGGGGGACAAAGGCAGGAATCTGGAGTCGGCTATCATCAAAGGGCGAGGGCCACACAGATGGCACAGATAAGGACCCCAAAGAACGAATGGAATTTGAATATGCACACAATCACATTGGTCCCAGTAGTAAGGAGATTACAGTTCCTCCTTGGTTCTATAAAGATTTAGCCAGCCAAAACAATAGGACAGAAAAGTTTAGAAGCAACCGTTACGGCACTTACAGCACAAAATAATATGAGAAATTAACTAACTATGGAACGGGCAATTTGTAAACAAGCTGGGGATGACACGCGGGGGTTCCAACTGAAAGAGAAGTGATCTATCATACAACAATCTTTACAAAAAGATCACACTACTAATTATTAAATACACAAAACACTAGGAAGGGATAACAGACATTGCTGACAGACATATACGGAACTAAGAACGGTAACTGCTATGTATATACAATCTATGTACTAGAGAGCTACACTACTCACTTCTTCAAGTTCTTGGTCCGGTAGCGGCTAGCGGCGGCGACAACTGATGTTCAAATCTAGTTTCAAACCTAACTGCTGTCACCAGCTGGTCTACTATTGGTCTAGTCAAGCCATGTGACTTCCTAATATGGTCTTGTTACCTAAGGACTCCTCCAGATGGTTCCAAGCAAGTTAGTGTCATCCATCATGCCTGTTTCACAGAAACACATGGCATTGTGCATTATTTTTGTGAATAAATGCATCATGTACTTACCAGTTTCAAAGTTGTACACAGCAGCAAACGCTGTGGCGCGGTGTAGGCTGTTATCTGCATCA
>NC_049983.1:16618827-16629513 GCF_000003815.2 Branchiostoma floridae | reverse complement strand
TCTGTCACGTGACATTTGATGTTGGTCCGGTAGCGGCTAGCGGCGGCGACAACTGATGTTCAAATCTAGTTTCAAACCTAACTGCTGTCACCAGCTGGTCTACTATTGGTCTAGTCAAGCCATGTGACTTCCTAATATGGTCTTGTTACCTAAGGACTCCTCCAGATGGTTCCAAGCAAGTTAGTGTCATCCATCATGCCTGTTTCACAGAAACACATGGCATTGTGCATTATTTTTGTGAATAAATGCATCATGTACTTACCAGTTTCAAAGTTGTACACAGCAGCAAACGCTGTGGCGCGGTGTAGGCTGTTATCTGCAGCGACTTCCCCAGTGCCTGGCGCACCGTTGACATGCCAACGCACTGGTCTGCTCGGCACTTTGCACAGCTTGCATAACCGCTTTACGAGTGCCTCGTGATATTGTCCGGATATGGACCATTCCCACATAGCAACGCTGGTATTCAATATCATGAGTGACTTTTTGTCATGATATTGTCCGTATATGGATCTATCCCAAACTGAACCGCTGGTGTGGAGTGTTTTGACCGAATTTTGTTCAAGATATTGTCCGGATATGGACTTATACCAAACTGCACCGCTGGTGTGGAGTGTTTTGACTGAACTTTGTTCAAGATATTGTCCGGATATGGACCTATCCCAAACTGCACCGCTGGGGTGGAGTGTTTTGACTGAACTTTGTTCAAGATATTGTCCGGATATGGACCTATCCCAAACTGCACCGCTGGGGTGGAGTGTTTTGACTGAACTTTGTTCAAGATATTGTCCGGATATGGACCTATCCCAAACTGCACCGCTGGGGTGGAGTGTTTTGACTGAACTTTGTTCAAGATATTGTCCGGATATGGACCTATCCCAAACTGCACCGCTGGGGTGGAGTGTTTTGACTGAACTTTGTTCAAGATATTATCCGGATATGGACCTATCCCAAACTGCACCGCTGGGGTGGAGTGTTTTGAGTGAATGTTGTTCTTGATATTGTCCGGATATGCAAAGAAACAATAATACTTGACTCATAATTGATACCATCGCAAAAATTGTTTTCTGTGTCATTTGATTGTGAATGTCGATGTTAGTATATTTGCACATGTATATGGTAGCTAATAAGCCTTAATTACCAGAAAATTAAAGAGTAAACATACATCGACATCGGGCATACTCGTTGTAAAATAAAAACACATATACAGAAACAAAAACGTTAATGACGTGTATTTGACAAGATAGGAAACCTTTTTAGGATACCCAACAAATCATCTGTCGTAATCTGTCGACATCTGTCGTAAATGGAACGGAATATGAATTTGGAAGGAGCGAAAATTTCGGCAAAAAATTGCAGTCTTATTTGTTCAGATGCGCAATAAAACAATCACCGATTCACAATTCACGTATAGAATACCTTTATCAGTAACGGTCAGAATATGCTAACTCCAAATCTGTCCTAAAATCCATGGAATATCTGTCGCGGATATGTCTCGTAAATGGAAGGAAAAGAAAATAGTATGAGTTCGAAAACATGAAACGTCGCTGGCACGTATTCGGAAGAACGGGAAATTCTATCCGTCCGGGCATGTGCCAAAACATTTCATGAATCATGACATTCTGAGACATAATGAATATGAAAATGTCATCTGACAATGGCCCAGAAAAAATTCACATCATGTTTCGTGCAAACTCCTAATTTGTCCGGGTATTCCTTAACGAAATATATGGACCTTGGATATGCAAAGAATGTAGAACATATCACGTATTCGGAGGCAAGAAACGTCAATGGCGCGTATCTTGAAAAACAGGAAAGTCTTATTTGTCCGGATACATAACAAGACAATTCCTGACTCATGATATTTCCAGATATGGGAAATATTGAACATCGTGCCCGGACGCAGTCCGAATATTTAGCATGTCCAAAAATATGTCAACTCCGACTTTGTCCGGAAATCACACCCTTTCGCACAGTGTAATGATACGAACAATGTGCTTCTATACACCCTTTCTAAAACAGTGTCTAAACCCACAATTACAGTAACGTATACATATACAACACGGCAGAGTTCCTGGGTGCAAGAGAAAATATAAAGAAACGAATTCATGATTCTGTTGCCATGGCAAGAACAAAGTACCTGCAGAAAAATTCATCAACCTGCAAATTTAGATTATTTCCTATTGCTAGTTTCAGACTGGACGTAGAAGCCTTGTTTAAAATATTAGGTGCATGTATCAGAGATATGGGTATTACACTGTGACACTGTAGTCTTCAACCGTATTTTTAACACCGGAATGTTGGGTAAGTACTAGTGTGGCCTATGGGGATGCATTTTTAACCTTTTGATGTTGCGTAAGCGTGTAGCTGCATCTTTACTGCTAGGATGTTATGTAAGCTTAGAACGGCATTTCATTTTACTGCTTTGATGCTCGGTAAGTGTGAAGCTGTACTTTTTAAAGACTGATGTGGGGTAAGCGTGGAGTTGCTAGGAAATGTGGAGCTTCCCTTTCAAAGCCGTATAATGTTTGGATGCCGTTTTTTAACATTGGGATATTGGGTAAGTGTGAAACTTTATTTCTAACGCTGTAAGGATGGTTAGGTTTTGAGCTGGTTATTTTTATGTGGTGGGATGTGCTGGAAGTGTGGAAAGTGTAACTTTAGTATGCTGGAGCTGTGAAAGGATAAAACACTGCCTAAATACTTTTGCGATGGCTAGCCTTGTTTGTGGACTGCTTTACCCCTGACTTTACCTCAGCAGTGCTGAAGGTTTGTGCCCTGTAAATCCGGCCTTCTCTGCCCTGCTCCTGTGTCATCGGGAAGTCTTCACCTGTAGATTCGGTGGGGGGAATGTTTTGTGCTGGTTGGTATGACATGTTTTCGCGTGTTTTGTTGTTAACTTGGTACCTTACGTTATTGCGCTGTGTGGCTGCCATTGCAGCATGAGCAGTGGGGTTATGGTACAAGGTTCTGTCCTGTCTCCTGCCCTGTAGTCTGCTATATTTACCCATTAAAGCTAGATCCCTGGCTCTGTTTCTGCCTGCTACAGACACTCCATACGAACTGACGTGTACCATCCGGTGGCGTACAGATATCTGTGGGTCTGACCTGGTTCGGGGGAGTGTTCCATACGGTCTGATGCTTGTCGTCCTCTGACGTGCAGTTTGGTAACTGTTTCGAGCTGCTGTTGTTGGCGAGGCTGTGCCATAGGCTGGATGCCTGTCGCCCAGCCTGGTTGATGAAGGAAGGGCCACCTCAGCTCCAGCGGCGTAGAAACGTACCGTGTCATCATCCTCGGGGTGTCGGCGGGATGATGGGGGGAAGGATTTGGGACGTGTGTTCTCGTAGCTGTAGTACTCATCTGGGATCTCCCAGTAAGGATTTTGTGCCCCCGGTCGTGTGTTGTAGTAGTTGAAGAAGTCATCAGGAATCTCCCAGTAAGGATGTTGTACTCCCGGCCGTGTGTTGTAGTAGTTGAAGTACTCGTCGGGAATTCCGCTGTACTGGGCCTCATCATCATCCGCAGATGAAGCGTCCCGTGTGCCCGTGCCCGTGCCCGTGCCCGTGCCTGTTACCTGGTCAGCCTCGTTTTGGCTGACCTCCTCTGATACATCCCGACTGTTTTCTTCACTGATCATCCAGCGACCCGTAGAGATGACGGCCAGCGGAGGCCCCTGCGAACCAGCCGCAGCGTGGTGACCCCGTGAGCAACACTGTTGTCTCCGAATCAGACATGTTACAAGCAGTGCTACCAAGACAACCCCTACTACAGCTAACACTGCGATGATTCCTACGTGTAGGGATCTCTCCTTCCCCGGTTGTACCGTCACAGTTGGAGTTGTGTTGGAGTTGGTCTGGTCCAGGATGCCCCTGGTTGTGTGGGTTTGGGGCTCTGATGTTGTGTGAGTCACTCTCATCTTCTCTTCACACACGGGGCTTCCAGGGGTGTTTGACACGGGCGCGGTGAAGACATACCTGTGGGTCTTTCCTAGCGCGTTATACAAACAAGTCACATTCTTACTTTCCTCATGACCAAAAGTATCAATACTTCCGTTGTAGCTCCGAACAGAAGATGTGTTCCTGCCTACTCTAGCTGTGACGTCAGACATGACCACAGCAACAAACCGAAGTTTGCTAGACTTGTCTACATCCATGGGAACTATCTGTAGAGTAGAGCCCTCTCTTAATGCTATCTTAACGCTGCCAGCATCTTCCCAAGCACGTCTGCACAAGTGTGTGACCTTGAGTGTGTCATGTGGCTTGTCTGCTTCTCTGTTAGCTGATATCATCACAAATGGCAGGTCAGTCTTACTTCCAACAGCACCCCATATGTTCAGTGAACGACATCGCATGTATATATCTCCACCAGGCCGAGCTAGCTGCGTTTCCTTGTATACCCTGACGTCATATCGCTTCAGGTGACCTTTAGTAATACAGAAAAGTGTTCCATTCACCAGCAGGGCGACATTATGGCCGAAGTAGCGAAGGTATCGGTAACTAAGATGCCATTTCATCACCCAAGCAGAATCGACGAGAGATCTATTCCCACCCAAATCAAGATGCTTCAGCCCACTTAGCCCTTTGACAGTTTCCCCTGACAGACACGTCAACGCGTTTCTGCTGATGTCTAAGGTTTCCAGCATTGACAATGACTTGAAAGCTTCTTGATGAATACTTTCGATGAAGTTCGACTTCAAGGATAGATGGAGTAAAGCTTTCAATCCATGGGACCAGGACGGCTGGACATTTTGTAAAGAGTTACCTTCCAGTAGCAGTGTTTGCAAGTAAGTCAGGTTTTGGAAGCATTTTGGGTCGATGTTGTTGATATGGTTGTGTGAAAGTGACAAAGTTAGTAACAATTCTGGGGTCACCAAGCCATCAAACCAGTCTCGCCTCACGTGAGTCAAGTTGTTGAAGTCGAGGTATAAGTGATTTAGTCGTGGAAACGCAGCCAAAGTGTCCTGTTCTAGATCTGAGATTTCACAGTTAAGAAGGGCAAGCTCAGAGATTAGATTATTCTTAGGTGGTCGCAGTTTTGACAGTATTCCAAACGGAAACCCTCTAACCCCCACATGTACGTTGTTAGGGAGGCATACCGAGGCTGGCTGAGAGGAGTTTTCATGTTGTTGTTGTTGTTGTTGTTGTTGTTGTTGCTGCTGTTGTTGCGAGGTGCATGAGATACAAGTGTTATCAAACGGCACACCGTGTTGAGGTACCCTATAAGGAACGCAGGGTGCCCATGATTGTGCTTTCCTGCACCCAGGAAAACATGCCGTGTCTAAACCTGTGCATCCTACCAAGATTGCTAGAACAAGTATTTCTTTGATCATACTATACATATATATCATAAACTTAGAATGAAGTTAAAAAAGTTCGACTTAAGAAAAGTCCCTCTTCCTGTGTCAAACGGCTGCTCTAGTCTCGTCCATCCACTGCTCCAGGCTTCTTAGGCGGCAGAAGTCACCTGAAATATACGGGCCAATAATTACTCTCTTCGTCTGATATCGATGCAGACTCTTACGTACATGAATAGCACATAAGTGTACTAGTTAGATAAATATAGGATAGCACAGAAGCACACAGCCTTACTTTGTAGAGTGGATGATAGTTCTAGGAAGATTCGAAAACTATCGACTAAGCCACAACGGGACAAAACGTACGCTAAGTACAGATTCAAAACTGGTTAAGGTTATGGATGAAGTGGCCCTTGTGTGAAACACTTGATCAATATAATTCCTAACCCTAGATATAGATGAAAATTCATTTATCTAGATCTCATCCTGACTGATCCTGTTTCAAATTTCGCAAGTAAAATGATTTGCAGTTCTAGCGAAAGCAGCTAGAAGGCCCGAATCTATGTCACTTCTTTTCGAGCCAAAGAGCTGTCTACCACTAAAAAGCCTTTTGACCAGAGCTTGTCCAGAACTCCGGAAGTTTTGCTGCAGTACTAAGGAAAGCCGCCAGTGTCACAAAGTATGATACACTTTTCAATAAGACAAAACCTAACCACATAAACAACTAGAGTTCAACGAACACATACCTTTGCCAAATAAACCAGGTTTGTTATGTAGAATGATGTCTGTAGACATAAATGTGTTACACATTACATTTTATTTTATATGCCTGGAGTTGGTTCATAACATTTCGCCATTGCTTATGCAAATTAGATCCCTATGCAGATTAGATTTACATAATAATATTGAATTGTATCAAGCATCATTTAAGCTATCAGCATACCAAAAATCATGATGATCCTTTCATCCCTTATTCTCTTTCAAAGTAGGAAACTAAACCGGCTCCTGCAGTTCAAGAAAAGACGTTAAGCGGACCCAAACATTCACCTCTTATTCTCTGCCATCTTTCTCAGTTACATATGTGACAAGTTTGAAAGTCCTATCACGGAATGCAGTGGATTTATCTTTCCTCATTAATCATGCAGATTAGCTGTTAATTTGCATAACTAGTATCTCATTATGTAAGTTTTTACTTCGGCTATCTACATACCAAAAATCATGACGATCCGTCAACACGTTCATGTTTTGCTATCAATCATGCAAATGAGATCATCATTTGCATAATAAATGTGTATTGATATTTCCTTCTTTCTTAGCTAAAAATGTGACAAGTTTGAAAGTCCTATAAGGAATGCAGTGGATTTACAAACTTTTCTCATTAATTATGCAAATTAGCAGTCGATTTACATAATTATAATTCCATCATGTAAGTCTTCCCTTTGGCTATCTACATACCAAAAACCATGACGATCCGTCAACACGTTTATATTTTCTCATTAATTATGCAAATGAGACCGTCATTTGCATAATCAATATGCATTGATATTTCTCCCTTCCTCATCTATATATGTGACAAGTTTGAAAGTCCTATCATGAAATGCAGTGGATTTATAAACTTTCCTCATTAATTATGCAAATTAGTTGCTGATTTGCATAATTGGTATTCCATTGTGTACATTGTTACTTGGGCTATCTACATACCAAAAACCATGACGATCCATCAACACGTTCTCGAGTTATTCTCGTCCAAAGTTTGAAAGGAAATCGGCGACTGCAGTTCCAAACAAGCCGCTAGGGGGTCCAAACTTAAAGCACTTACTCTCTGCCCCAAGGGCTATCTACCACTCAAAAATCATAACCACAGGAGGTCCAGAACACGAGATAAAAAAAATTGAGGTTTTGCTGCAGTACGTTAGCAAGCCGCTAGGGGGCCCATTATCGAACTTGACCTTCGTTTTCCCGACCCCTACCCACCTACCAAATATTATTGGGATCCATCAAAGGCTTCTTGAGTTATACTGTTAACACACAGACAGACAGACAGACAGACAGACAGACACACAGACTCATAAGCCTAAAACATAACCTTAGCCATTCTGGCAAAGGTAATTACATTACAATCCATGTAGACTTTCTTGAGTTATGCTACTAAACCACTCACATGTACATTATAATCGCACATGTAACCTCCTTGGCGCGGTCATAACAGCACTAAGTAGTTCATAAAATGCAAACATATTTGGACGGCACATATACGAATATGAAGGCCGACCGAACCAAAATATACATATAGAATACTGTTGATGATGCATGCAAAACCATTCGGTACGAATAGGAAATACATCTGCAAGACGCTTACTCTTGCCAACCTAATAATGATAAACACAATGTCAAATTGGCCTCTGTACTGGCGGGAGCAGAGCATGATGGAAGAGAGACAGAGTCGTCAACTTGGTTCATCCTCCTTTTCTATATCATGCAATTTTTTTGCAAGCTTATATAATATAACGAAAGCTTATGTAATATAACGAAAATAGTGTGCAATTCTTCTCCCATACGAAAAAGACTAGATATAAATTAGCAATAGATGAAATGTCCATGTTCTGTATGCCACTGCCTTACTTTGCAATTAGCCCTCGGGCATGATCTTGCCAAAAATATTTTTTATCAAAGAATATGCAAATATCACACACAGTGGTGCAGCACTCAAGCTAAAAGCGTATGTTCACGGCACCACTAACAAAATACAATGAATGAAAAGTAAAACACAAAAGTACGGGAATCGTCATTATAACAGAGGTGAAATAAATGAATAAATAATGCAAACATATATGTAACCAATATTGAACAATACCGCATTGAAACTATAACAACAGAAAACAATTATACAAAACGTTTAAATTCCGATAGGTACATCTGGGTCACATACAACACCCCAGCATGACCAGCAGGGGAGAGTAGATGTGAACCCCTAATCAATAACTTTATAATATTCGTTTCCGAAAAGATTAATGGTTGTTACACTGACATCATGTGTGATGAAGACAAGCAAAGCATAAAAACATTGGGTCAAGCAAGTGCCAGAATACCAATGTGACTTAAGTTTGAGGAAATTATAGACCAATTGTAAGTGTATAATTGAAGACCATTGAACTAAATAAAATGATTTGATTAAACTTTGTGCTCCTTCCTATTTCTTCAGAAATTATTTGAACTGACTGCCCTATATTTGATGAATCGATTAATGTCATTATGATCTGGAACGAGTGCTCCAAAGTAACTGCGCACGTGATCGTACGAATTGTGATAACTCAGTATAACACATTCACCACATATGTAGCATATCATTTTTGTGATCACATTTGATGTAAATCTCTATTCTGTTATGATGGCCACACGTCTACAATGGATGACTGAATGAATGTATAGACGAATAAATTGATATAAACGAATTAATGAAAAGAGAGATAAATGGTTGGATGAATATATAGATGAATAATCAAGTTATTGGATGGATTTTACAAATGTCTCCAAAAATATAGAAACCACACCAATATATAGCCCTCTATGATATCATGAATACAACCATGGTGCGTACGAAAGTAAGAGAAGTCAATGATCAAGATAAAGAACATCATGAAATTTTAAAAAAGAAGCTGCAAGATGACGTAATTAAATCTGTTGGTAAAGTTACATAATTCTTGTATGCTCATATACATGATACATGCCAGACAGAGATTACAATCGGGCAAACATTTAATTAAAATCGCGATTCATGATTTTTGCTAGTAGAAACGACAATTGTACCCAGTATAGAGTTCCAAATTGGGGTCTTACAAAATAGATCATATCTTGACAAAGATTGGTGTTGAGCCCAAATTGGGGCAAGCTCCATTGTTGTGTTGGAAATTATGATTTCTGTCAGTTTTAGATACAATTGATTTCAATATTTCAACTTTGTTGCCTGTAGTTTAAGAGAAAGGTGTTATAAAAGATAGCCGACTGATGGTAAAACTGGTAACATATAAAAGAAAAAGGATGACTGAGTTGAAACCCGCATCGAATAGAGCTGAATGGTTTAAGTGAGGCGGGTGCTTACTCTCCAAGCAGAGGTTATTTAGTCATTTCTGTCGAGCTTTCTATTTTGTATTTTATCTTGCTGTATCAAAGCCTAACTGAAGGAAAGCCCGATAAAAACGACTAAAAAAGCGTTAAAAAAACAGCCGGAGCCTAACCTCTGCTTGGAGAGTAGCAGGTGCTTACCATTGGCGTGGTTCGCTGCGTATATCAGTCCGTCTTTTCCTTGTGCGGCAGGGGGCTGCACTTTAACAGGAACAGCCTGAGAAACGGCCAGGAGTCTCTGGAAAAGAATCATTATAAACTCATCGTTAATTTGGATCTCCTTGACAGAACGAAATGCATGAATCGATATCGACTGTATGTACATTCTCTTATACATATAGGAAAATTTTAAGAAATCAAAAGAAACAGCTTCTTCCTGGTGGACGTAGATTTGTAATGAAAAGAACCAGTATTCTGCTGTGCGATTGTCGAGATATAACATAAGCTCTGACAAAAACTGACTTTCTGGCAGTTTATAAAAAGAAAACCAGGTTGTCACATTGACAAGACGTCGGCACATACCACTGATTTGTTTCAGTTTCTTGTCCATGTAAAAAAAGACTGTCACAGCGTCATAGCATACAGTCAAGCTTAAAAAGAGTAAAGGTATATTTTATCTATATTAAGTGGCCCCATAGCCTTTTATAGAGTGGCAGTGGGTTGTTAATCTACTGTGTCTCGGGCGTGGTATTGGGAGGTGGAGCCTACTCTCCAAGCAGAGGTTAGGCTCCGGCTGTTTTTTAAACGTTTTTAGTCGTTTTTATCGGGCTTTCTATTTTGTCATTTTTCTTGAAGTACGTCAGTTAGGCTTTGGCACAGCAAGATAGAATACAAAATAGAAAGCCCGATAAAAACGACTAAAAAAAACGTTAAACAGCCGGAGCCTAACCTCTGTTTGGAGAGTAGGTGGAGCCCAACACTCTCCTCCCACCACCTTTAATTTACCCAACAGAAATCATGGCCATTTTACACCCGGGCGGAGTGAGGAAAGCCGTGTAAAGTAGCTTTGGCAGTGAATTGTTAATCTACTGCGTCTAGGGTACGGAATTGGGAGGTACAGCCCAACAATCTTCCACCGCCTTTTACCTCCCCAACTGACCATTTTACACCTGGGTGGAGTGAGGAAAGCCGTGTAAAGTAGCTTTCCCGAAGGGCAAAGTATCGGGGAAAACATACGAACCGAGGATCTTTGGTTCTGGTCTAAGCACTCTTAAACGTTATGCCAAAACGATATCACTTATTCTGAGATTAAGCGAGAGCTTCTCAGCGCGAT